>NC_026006.2:35169711-35281053 GCF_000442705.2 Elaeis guineensis | reverse complement strand
AAGTGATCCATGCACTGATCTATCCGGATCAATCACCATCCCCATGATGATCCTATGATCAAGAGCAATTTAGGAATCAACCATCAATAACATATGCCTCAAATTCTCAACTCTTTGAGAATATGTATCATCATCTTGTTAATCCCTTGGATGATTCATGGACACATAGACATGAATGGTAATATAACTGCCTAATAAGTACAAAATCATATCTTAGAGATATGAAATATGTCATCCACGATTGGCTTCTAAGGCATACATCCAATAATCTCCTACTTACACTAAAGCCAATCTACCATGTATCAAGCGCTATCTTCACAAGACAGGCTATAGTCTTAGACTAGCCAAGTGACTTACCAATGGGTCATCCACATCACATGTGAAGTTTGCTCTCTACACCTCTATAAATTTCTACTCGAGGTAGTCGTGTGTTCTGCTGTTTTATGTGCTTGGATATCTGGTGAGACCTAGGCTCCTTAGCAAGGGCTATAATGCCATTGTCTTTACAGTATAGTGTCATGGTATCTGATGGTATGATAACTAATTTTACAACTAACATTACAACTAGAATGCATCCTACACATCTACAGTGCACTCAGCTTTCATTGATCGATTATTTAAAATTTTTTTAAGATATCGACATAGGAAGACATCCATGATGTAGATATTCTGCTATCAACATCAGACATCAAAAGTCTGAATTGGTGTATCCTCCCACTCCTAGCTTTGATCCTTCTCCGAATATGTCCTCAGTTCTTCTTAAGAGCTTAAGGATGTTTTCATAGTAATTTAGTGCTTACAGCCTGGATACAACTGATATCTACTTGTGACAATCACGGTATAATTAGTTCAAGTACTTTATGACATACGACTATGTCCGAGAAGGTAGCAGACCTCTCTTCGAGATTTTTATGCTGAATATTTTCAGCATCCAATCTCTGTACTTTATTGACAAGTATCCAATTGCATCTATCCCTATAGATCTTTAGAATGCTCACTTTATGTCTTTCATGGAGAAATCTATATTCAATCATATTTTAACCGATGTCAGTATTGGACACTCCCACTGACCTTTTTAAAACCCATAATTCTTCATATCTGATCAAACAATTTCAACATATCATTGAAATGAATGTTCCAACACCAAGGATATTGTGGTCTTTGTAATCACCTATCACAAGAAGTGAAATCCATAGGCTATTCCATATAGAAATCTTTAAAAGATCTCTACTCAAGAAAGTTATTTCACATCCTTTCTTGGAGTCAATATCTCACATCGCCTCGTTGTAGGTTCTGGGATCATCTCTATGTTCCTTATCTCCCATGAGAAATGATTTTCTCTATATCCTCTATTAAGCATACTCAAATATCTTTCAAGAAGATTGGAGATCCTATTATGTGTACGAGATAGAGGAGAAATACACAACTACTGACTTATGATTAATATGTTCTTAAGGTCTCAAGACTCCCTGCTCTTCAAAGACACTAGCTTAGAGCTTAACTTTTCTCCCACTGCTTCATCTTGGTTAAACAATTTTCCAAGAAGATAGCATTGAGTCACAATCACATTGTAATCCCATCGAAAAGTAATATCCTAAACTCTTTTAGAAGAGCTTTGTCACACCCCCGGCCCGAGATCGCGAGCAGGAGGTCGCGGCAATCGCCGCATACTTATGAAGAACTCTCTCCATAAGCATGCAAGGTATCTCATCACGATATCAATGCATCACAGTGGAATAAATTCAAATAATTATTATTCAACTTTAATTCAAGTAATTAAATCAAATATCTTACATCCAATAAAATTTTACTAAAAATAAAATAATAGATCTAAGTTCAATGAAGTTGATAATGCTAAATCTCGCCTCTAAAAGCATTGTCCCAATATTCCTTCCCACGCTTATAATTAATTATTTGAATCTGAAAAATAAAAAAAAAGATAATGAGCTAGACAGTCCAGAAAATAATAAATATCTCAACTAGATATTTCAGATATTATATAATTTTCAAGAACAATGCTGCAAATAAACATAAAAATATATTTCATGCTGATTTTATACAAATCTAATCTTTTCAAATATTCACATATAATATAATCATAAATTCGATTCGATTTCAAAACACTCGTAACTCAACAGCCTCGACTATGACCAACGTTTAACCCCCATTGGCAGGGTCCACTGAATACCAGCACACAACCCCCACTGGTAGGGTCCACAAATACCAGCGCACAACCTCCACTGGTAGGGTCCACTAAATACCAGCGTACAACCTCCACTGGCAGGGTCCACTGAGTACCAATGTATAATCTCCATTGGCGGGGCCCATTGAAACATAGTTAGGTTGAGAGCATAAATCCAATCTGTATCAAAACACTTTTGTATCATAATATATCATAATTTTTTACTGAACATGTGCATAATCGACATACCATAATATTTCAAAAGTACTTTTCTTTCAAAACATAATTTCATAAATCATGCATAATTTTAGAGAATAATTATTTATTTTTAGAATAAATAAAAAATATCTCGAGAAGATGATTCATAACTTACCTTTCACAGAGCACTGAATGAATAGATCGACTAACTTCTAGGAGATTCTTCAGTGCCTATTATCCAAAATTATATTTATATATTAATTTTAATTCAAAATTAAATCTAAACAAATTCCAAATCAAAACCTCATTTAGAATCAGACTCTTCCCTAAACTCGATCAAAATCATCAAAATGAAGCCTTTCACTATGCTAATCTTAGAAGGATAACTTTGGAGAGAGAAATCCATCAAGAGAGAGAAACAATCTAGAGAGAGAAATTTTTAGAGAGAAAAAGTAGAGAGAGAAAGTCCAATTTTAGAGAGAAAAAAGTAAGGATTCAGATTGAAAGAAGAGAGAGAAGAGAGAGAAACTCTCCCTCATTTTTATTTTATTATTTATTTATTTATTTATTCTTTTCTTTTCCTTTTTCTTTTCTTTTTCCTTTTTTTCTTTTTCCCTTTTTTTTCTTTTTTTTCTTTTTCTTTTTTTTTTCTTTCTTCTTCTACTTCTTCCTGTGGCCTCCCCTGGGTGAAAAAAAAATGAAATAGGGGACCGAATGGTCCCCTCATACGGTTGGCCGACCGATGATCGACCGGCACGAGAATGGTTGGCAGCCGAAGGAGAGCGCACCGCCATCCCAAGGGTCCCAAACCGATGGCCGGCGACGACCACCGACGTTCGAAAACCAAGAAAAATTGAAACCTCTTCCACGACAAAATCTGACGACTCCGATCACCGACGAGCATGCACATCGGTACGGAAAGGAAGAGAGAGAAAAGAAGAAGAGAACCACATGCTTACCTCGAGCTTCGGTGACCTCTCCGGCAAGGAATTGCGGTGGGCATGGTGACGGTTTCTACGAGCGATTTCCGACGATCTTCGCCATTTCGCTCCAAGATTCTTTAGTAGGAAGAAAGGAGAAGGATCTCCCCTTTAAATAGAACCAGAGGAGAGGAGTTTGACTCCTCTCTGATGAGGTTTCCGACTCCGATTAGGAGTCAGTCGGGAGAAGAAGACTCCCTACGGGAGTCTTCTTTATTTTTTATTTTTTTTTTGGGCTGGGTTTAAGGCCCAATGGGTCGGATGTTACATTCTTTCCTCTTAAAAATAAATTTCATCCTCAAAATTTTTCTTATCTGTCACCATTGTATTGGAAGCCTATGCATTCTGTTGAGTAAGCGCATAAACTCTTCCCTGGATTTTAGAAATCTGTCCACCACCCTTATGTTGTCCTTTATAAGTTCTTCGACCAACTTGATTTTCAGTATTTAGCGGGTAGCTAGCAATTTTATGATCCATCTGACCACATTTGAAACAAGCACCTGTATTCCAATGGCAATCCTTGTCTGCATGATTTTTACCACATCTGGAGCACTGCTCACCATCAATCTGTTGAGTCTTATTATCTATTGCTCCCTTAGCTGAACTTTTGATGTTTTTATTATTCTGTCCTTGTGTATCATTTGATTTTGCTCTCTTTCTTTGCTTTCTTTCCCTTTCCATGCGTTCTTCATTGACTTCTCTTTCAATTATCAGTGCTTTGTTTACCACATCTACATAAGTTGTCAATTCATATGGAACCACTTATTTTCGAATCTCAGTTCTCAGTCTCATCTCAAACTTATGAACACGTTCTTGCTCACCATCCACTAATCTCGAAGCAAATTTTGCTAACTCTATAAATTTTGCTTCATATTCAGTCACACTCATACCCTTTTGCTTTAAATAAATAAACTCTTGCTCTTTCTGGATCCTTATACTCTGAGAAAAATACTGATCGTAGAATGCAATTCGAAATCTTTCCCAAGTAAGTATTTCACCATTTTGTTCATACTTATGCTGTAGTCACTGACACCAGTTGTATGTTTCTCCTTGTAGTAAATAAGCTGCATATCGAATCTTTTCTTCGTCAAGACACTCTTGGATAGCGAAGGTCTTCTCCATCTCCATTATCCAGTTATCAGCCTTCAAAGGTTCAGTAGTTCCCTTGAAAGCTGGAGGAGCAAGCTTTTTAAATTCTGAAATGTTATTCCGTTGTACTGGTTGCTCTCCATGTTGTAGTGGTGGATGCTGATATTATTGTGTATCTCGTTGTATTTACTATTGTTCAAGCATTTGCTGCTGTATTTATTGTTGCGCTTGTACCATCCTGATTAGGGTCTGCATTAACTGAGCCATATCTGATTCCTGACGTGCTCTCGAAGTACTCCCATTAGGATCTACGACTCCCTCCTCCTGATGGGTTCCACTGGTCAGATGGGGAGTGCTACCATCCCGTGGTTGTGATGTCTCTCTTGCAATTCCTTGAGTAGTTCTTATCATTCTACGGGGAGGCATGATAACCTTGTAGTAGAAAAACCTTATTAGATTCATTTATCTATTTGTTAGGATGGGTTTATTATGATGCTTATACTTTAACGTCCCAATATTTCTAATGTTTACCCACCTACACTCATACTATGTCTAATTCTATGTGTCATAATTTATTCACTTATGCTCTGATACCATATTAATTGTCATGCCCTCGACCCGAGATCGTGAGCAGGAGGTCGCGGCAACTACCGCATACTTATGAAGAACTCTCTCCATAAGCATGAAAGGTATCTCATCACGATATCAATGCATCATAGCAGAATAAATTCAAATAATTATTATTCAACTTTAATTCAAATAATTAAATCAAATATCTTACATCCAATAAAATTTTACTAAAAATAAAATAATAGATCTAAATTCAATGAAGTTGACAATGCAAAATCTTGCCTCTAAAAGCTATGTCCCAATATTCCTTCCCACGCTCGTAATTAATTATCTGAATATGAAAAATAGAAAGAAAGGTAATGAGCTAGACAGCCCAGTAAGTAACAAATATCTCAACTAGATATTTCAGATATTATATAATTTTCAAGAACAATGCTGCAAATAAACATAAAAATATATTTCATGCTAATTTTATACAAATCCAATCTTTTCAAATATTCACATATAATATAATCATAAATCTGATTCGATTTCAAAACACTCGTAACTCAACAGCCTCGACTATGACTAATGTTTAACCCCCATTGGCAGGGTCCACTGAATACCAGTGCACAACCCCCACTGGCAGGGTCCACAAACACCAGTGCACAACCCCACTGGCAGGGTCCACTAAATACCAGCGCACAACCCCCACTGATAGGGTCCACTGAGTACCAACGTATAATCCCCATTGACGGGGCCCACTGAAACATAGGCTGAGAGCATAAATTCGATCTGTATCAAAATACTTTTGTATCATAATATATCATAATTTTTTACTGAACATATGCATAATCGACGTACCATAATATTTCAAAAGTACTTTTCTTTCAAAACATAATTTCATAAATCATGCATAATTTCAGAGAATAATTATTTATTTTTAGAATAAATATGAAATATCTCGAGAAGATGATTCATTACTTACCTTTCACAGAGCACTGAATGAATAGATTGACTAACTTCTAGGAGATTCTTCAGTGCCTATTATCCAAAATTATATTTTTATATTAATTTTAATTTAAAATTAAATCTAAACAAATCCTAAATCAAAACTTCATTTAGAATCAGACTCTTCCCTAAACTCGATCAAAATCATCAAAATGAAGCCTTTCACTATGCTAATCTTAGAAGGATAACTTTGGAGAGAGAAATCCATCAAGAGAGAGAAATAATTTAGAGATAAAAAATTCTAGAGAGAGAAAGTCCAATTTTAGAGAGAGAAAGTAAGGGTTCAGATTGAAAGAAGAGAGAGAAGAAAGAGAAACTCTCTCTCATTTTTATTTTATTATTTATTTATTTATTTATTTATTCTTTTCTTTTCCTTTTTCTTTTCTTTTTCCTTTTTTCCTTTTTTTTTCTTTTTTTTTCTTCCTTCTTCTACTTCTTCCCGTGGCCTCCCCTGGGTGAAAAAAAAAGGAAACAGGGGACCGAATGGTCCCCTCATATGGTTGGCCGACCGATGATCGGTCGGCACGAGAATGGTTGGCAGTCGAAGGAGAGCGCACTGCCATCCCAAGGGTCCCAAACCGGTGGTCGGCGACGACCACCGACATTCGAAAACCAAGAAAAATTGAAACCTCTCCCACGATAAAATTCGGTGACTCCGATCACTGACGAGCGTGCAACCGACACGAAAAGGAAGGGAGAGAAAAGAGGAAGAGAACCACATGCTTACCTCGAGCTCCGGCGACCTCTCTGGTGAGGAATTGTGGCAGGCACGGTGATGGTTTCTGCGAGCGATTTCCGGCGATCTTCGCCATTTCGCTCCAGGATTCTTTGGTAGGAAGAAGGGAGAAGGGTCTCCCCTTTAAATAGAACTGGAGGAGAGGAGTTTGACTCTTCTCTGATGATGTTTCCAACTTCGATTAGGAGCCGGTCGGGAGAAGAAGACTCCCTGCGGGAGTCTTCTTTATTTTTTTTTTTTGGACTGGGTTTAAGGCCCAATGGGCCAGATGTTACAAGCTTTATAGACCTATCCTCTAACATATCCACCTGCTATCCTAGACATAGGCTGGATATCCTTGAATCTCAAAATAATCAAGGTTCAATTCTCACCATGTCATATCTTATATGGTGTGGTAGTAACAGGTTTAGAGAGAACCCAATTTCATAGAAATAAAGCGTGTTCCTAAAGAAATATAAATAAATCAATGAATTTCATTATGGATCAGATCATATCTCATATAGTCCCATGACTCTTCTTATCTCATTGAGCTGAGATTTACTAAGAGGGATCTAATATGAAATAAGGCCATTTTATGAGATAATCGAAATTTTTTTTTTAATGATATGGTATCCTCGATCTGATCGAAGTACCTTCAGAAATTTTTTGATTTGTTTCTCTACTTACATCTAAATTCTTTTAACTTTTTAAAAATTTCAGATTTGTATCTCATATACAAAGTAGAAACAACTCCTTAGTTAGCACATCACATGGGCTATACACATCAAATGTGTACAAAGATAAGTATCTCAGTGGTCCTTTTCTTTTTATCCCACAAGAGTAGCTTGGTCATATTTCTTCAAAAAAATGATGCACAAACTAGATTTGACTCAACAGTCAATGAGCCCAAGCCCATATTTTTTTAGTTTGTTAATTATTTCTTCTCCAATATGATTTAGCTATAAGTTCCACATATACTTTAAATTTTATCTCAATTTTGGATCTCTCAGATCTAATGGCATTCACTGATTGCTCAATTAAGTTCACATATGCATCAACATGCAAATGATAGAGACTGTCTCTAAGAACTAAATCCAAATGACGATCGTAAAGGATAAATACCCATGGCCACAGCAACAACTGTTATCCTATAGCCAATTCAAGGGTTACTTTCTCAGCCCTCTATCTTTCCATCGGCTCTACACTAGAGTCTGTAGCTCAATTAGGAGAAGAAAAAATCGTAAGGACAGTATTGAGCAATTTCGACATACCTACTCTAGGTGTGTCATTGTTTCTTTAGGCTCTCCAGGTATTTATCTTTGAACTCTTTCAAGGTTCCTTTGTTATCAATACTTTGACCAATTCAGATAAAGTACCATGATGGTCTTTCATATGATAATTTACTATAAACTATCTATATAAACTAATCAAGGATTACAGGATCAAATCCATAAGCAATTCCTTATGCATGGTCATGTCGAGCCTTTTAAGCTCTTTAATGTCCTCGATCATTATCAAATAACGATCATAGACTGACTGCCCATTATGCATCACATGCACTATGTGACTCTGATCACCTCACAATACTTGTGGATGAATCAACATATCGTTAGCAGTGTACATATACTCATGCATAGCACCTATCTTTATTGTCATTATCCATCTACTCGTCAAGTATAGCTCATTGACTATGGGTTGGATGGATTGTTAACATTAGAATAATCTAATAGAGAATATTGCTTAATTTTTTAAAATTAAGAATAATTCTTAAGTTTGTAAGTCAGTCTATGTACTCGATTTCGGTTAATCGGTTGATATCTAAGATTCAAGCTAGAAGATTGGAAGCTGACACAATGAATAGCAGAGAGCAAAGATTCTAATTGAATGTTTGTATTTATTTTATAATTTTATTTTAGAAACTTTTAGATACAAAAAGAGATTCTCACTATTTTATCAAAACTCCCACACTCTTCGGGTGGAGAAACAAAAATTCTAACACAATAATTGAGTTTCTAGTGGGTGCTGTGGTCCTACCGATGCCGTGCACCTTACCTAATAGTTATTGATAACATGAATAAATACTGATGTGTAGACAACTCTTTGCTCAGATGCTTCTCTAAGCATATTGCAGCCACTTGGTCTCTAAATCATGTGGGCTCACCAAACAGTTATTGCCTACACTTCTTAGTTAAGTCAGACCCACCATTCACAAGCAGATGTAAAGCCATTATTGGGTCCCTCACCTAACAGTTATTGGGTCCAACCCCATCTTTATCCTATAGTAACTTTTTGCTAATAGAGTGGTTGCGTGTTTTCGATGTAACTGAACCACTGTGATCAGTTGAGAACAATCAATATCAATAGCACGCCCGCACATCTACAATGGTAGAAGACCTTGGACTTAATATTTTATGAAGAGATTTGGATTTAGGTCTCATCTAATTAGTCATCACATGACTGATGTAATTGGCATGGACTAAATCAAACCACCAAGCAACCATATTTGTGACTCAATCTTTCAAATTGGCCAGGTAACTGGAGATTAGTGGGGGTCCCCCTGTTACTTTCTTTAGACACTAATAAATTGGCCAAGTAAGCGAACATAACTAATTAAATAACCATCTTTCCATTACTTTTCTTAGACATCAATTGGATAATTAATCAGAATTGATTAGCTCAAGTGAATCGGGCTCAAATCAACAAGTCAAATTAGGTCCTTAAGTTAATCAATTCTACATATGAGACTCAATCTATTCGATCAACAATAATTATATGATCATTAACTTAATTAATCTAACTCAATTCAACACTTGACTTAGTTTAACCAATTACTTAATCGAATTAGACCCATATGTTCCAAGTCAAAAACTTTAGATGTAATCCTATTACATGACCTAATTTTTGATTTTTTTCATGATCAAAATCCTCATACATAAACTTAAATTTTAGATTCTAAAATTATATTTCAAATCAAAATACTTTACATTAGAGTAAGTATTAAAATAAAAAAATAATTTTTAAATTCTAACATACAAACATATATCACATATATGCATGTAAAATCAGATCTTAAACATGATATCATATATCTCATATACTAATCAGAGATTAGACTAAAGTTAAATTTATGATCTAAATATACAATCATATATCATGCATATGAATCAAAATTCAGATCACAAAAAAATTTAGGTTTCATGCATGTATCTATTTCTCATGAACTAGAACTCTTTCTAGATTAATTTTCAAATCTATGCATGGATCAGCATATCAACTATATATTCTAAAATTAAATTTTAAATTAAATTTTAAATTTAAAGATCTATCCATATATCTCATGTATTAGGAAAAAAATAATTTTATTTTTTTTTTAAAAATATATATATTAAAATTCAGCATATGAAAATTCGTGGCTTTGATACCACTGTTGGAATTCAGGGTTTGAAGCATGCATATATATTTCAAAACTTAATTTTTTAAATAATATAGTAAAAAATAAGATTAAAATAATTTTAATCTAAATTTTATATACATAAAAATATAAAATCACATGGATCTATTTCATATGCTGAAATTGATATATGCTGAAATTGAGATTGTGATCAAATCACATACCTATTTCATAATTTTTTTTTCAAATCTGGATCTGGAAGAGATGAGGCTCTCTGTTAGCCACACAAATATCTGACTTCTACGAGTATCCACTCGAGATCAGTCTGGAACAGTCCTCTATAATCTGAATTTTGAATCTCCAAAATTTAGCCTGCTGAATCTGAACGAAGCCTGGATTGTAATCAACACTTGACTTTCTCCTTGATCTTCTTCTTCTCCTCTTCTCTAGTATTTTTTCTTACTATGTGCTACTACAAATGCTAGAAACTAGCAAGAAAGAGGCACCCAAACTCCTTTGGGCATGGAACACCTTGGGACGCGCGTCGCAAGGGAAGGGTGTGTAGAATGCCCAAGAGAAGAGAAAAGGAGAGAAAGAGAGGGCGTGGAGAGAGCCTTTGGGTGTGAGGGGTTGCTAGTTTAGATGCTCTAGAGATTTTAGGAGAGGTCCCTTTAAATAGACATAAGGATTGAATCCTATTCAATCTCATAATACAAGTCCTACTTGCATTAGGATTCCTATTAACTTAAGTTATCCAACTTACATTAGGAAGCCCATTAGGCACCAACAATTGAAGCCCTTGCACTCATAATTAGACACCCCAAAATACACCCAAGAGATGCCCTATATGAAAATAAAAGGCCCTCTAATCAATGGACATGCCCAAATTGATCAAATCAAGGTGGCACCCCATAATAACTATCAAGGAGATTCATAAGGGACTTGCACCCTTAATTTATGTGATCCATAACCTTAGACACCCAATAATTGAAGTCTCGTTAATCTTA
Organism: Elaeis guineensis; assembly: GCF_000442705.2. Lineage (NCBI taxonomy): Eukaryota > Viridiplantae > Streptophyta > Magnoliopsida > Arecales > Arecaceae > Elaeis > Elaeis guineensis. The sequence goes on along the minus strand of NC_026006.2, from coordinate 35,269,931 downwards.
TTCATATAGGTTATTAGCAGGTAATTAAGTTAAAATTAACTTATCAAATAAGTAATTTCAATGGAAAGAGGAATTGGGTCCAACCATATGCTAGCAAGATTACCATGAACCCAATGGGTTTCTCTAAACCCAATTGACACTTCATAAGCTCAATTACTTATTCTAGGCTTAATTTCTTTATTGTGTGACCTCATAGATTCAATTCTATCTGGTAGTAAGATATACAATGATCTCTATCATCGTATCATTGAAACTCTTTTGAACAGGTCAGAATAATTTCACTCTAACTCAACAAGGATTGTCGATCCAGAGCAATCCTACTGAGCTCTCACAATCCACTAGTGATACCTAGCAGTATATAATGGCAGCCCAGTAGAACTGAAATGAACCTCTAGGTGTAGTTAACATATGATTAAGTCCCTCTATCGTGAGTCCCGACTAGATGGCAGATCATGGATAAATCATCAAACCTCAACATCGATCATATGATAGATTCAATCAGCTTAAGTCCATATGTGATTCTATGAAAACTCTTTTCCTTCAATCATACTGCTATGGCCATAGATTTAAGGACTCAATCTCTTAAATTTTATAGGACTACTCCCTTCTATTAGGATCGATAGATCCTATCTTGATGCACACCCCACTCCTATAGTGGACCAACTATCGTCAACATCTACTACAAAGTCTCCTTAAGACCCATGCTGATATGTCAGTCAAACTCTAATAGTCTCACTACAAGCAGTAGTGTCATCTCAAGTCAAAGGACCAATCATACAACTGCAGCATCGAGAAAGTCACTAACGAGTTAACAGACATCTATGTGATTTTTCGTGTTGGTCACGCTTAGTGCTAGTTGTTCTCTAACAACCACCTGCACTCTCACTCCAGTGTCTCTACACTGCAGACTCGTGACCCATCTGTCTGAAAAAAGTGATCCGTGTACTGGTCTATCCAAATCAATCACCATCACCATGATGATCCTATGATCAGAAGTAATTTAGGAATCAACCAGCAATGACATATGCCTCAAATTCTCAACTCTTTGAAAATATGTGTCATCATCTTGTTAATCCCTTGGATGATTCATGGACACATAGACATGAATGGTAATATAATTATCCAATAAGTATAAAATCATATCCTAGAGATATGAAATGTGTCAGCCAAGTTTGACTTCTAGGGCATACATCCAATACTTTCGATATCCAATATCTAGGTAGTAGTGTCATGATAGAAAAATCACAAGGTGTTATCATATAAGTGCCTTGTACAGCAATCCTTTCCTGATTTCTCTTTCTTAGCCTGTTCGGATCAAGGGACTCTACCAGACTAGGTTAATCTTAGACTCTTTTGTCAGTTCGGGCTCATCAGCCCTAGCTCGACTCTCTTACACCTTCTTTTTCTTTCTCAAAGGATTGTTGTCCCACTAAAGACACATCTTGAGAGGTGCGAAAGAACTCCTTCAATATTTAAAAGATTTTCTCCTATTGAGCATCATCAAATTTACAACTAAATTCATATTCTTCACTGCTCTTAATAACACCACATAGTAATTTGATCATTTGGCCACTTCTGATAAGTGTCTTTAATCGTATTACATGTGTTGGATGTGAGAACATCAGGTGCTGGATTTGTAATCATATATAGGATCCATTCATGCTCTAAAACTATTTGTAAATTTTGATACCATCTATCAAAATTAGGTTCTATAAATAAGTCACTGTCAAATAGTGAATGAAGCAACGAACATCTAGTCATAACTGAAAGAAAAACACATAACCTCTATGTTTATGAATTGATTAAGTCTAAAGACTTGGACTTTAGTCTAAAGGTTCTCCCACTATTTTAGTCAAATTGGTAGGCTCTACCTCCAATCCGAGAAATTACTCTAATTTCTTAGTGGATACTAGAATCCACACAGACTACACATGAGCCCGACTTTGATCGGCTCACCCATGTATATCTATTGGTATGTTCTTAACCAATTGTTTCTCCAAATAATTTCTAGTAATTAATTTCACCCAAGTAATTTTTCAGTTGACTTTGATCTTCTGTGCAAGTGCTGGTTAAGTCCAACTATTAATATGATCATACTCAAGAATCTAACTACCAAATGATCAGGCCTGACTTTGGCTGGCTAACCCTGACCACTCACCAAAGAGACTCGATTGAGTCATCATATTATGAATGATAATTTTAATAGCAAATGAGCACTAGGCCTTTAGGCCTCCAATGATCATCATACTAATGGACCCATTATAATCTAACTTAATGGGAGGCTATGATCTAGTTATCCCTATAACTGGCTCATTTTAGAGATTTAATAATTTAGAAGATTTAATTTATGAGTCAAGAGAAAAGAAGAAATCAATCAGTAAACAACAATCCTCTCACTGACTGCATCAAGTCATTGAATTGGATTAGGATCATGCTGATTGAAATAGTACCTAGATCAGTCACACTAATCAACCTTAATAGCATGGATCAACTCGAATCACTTAGTAGTCTCATCAAGACATAATTTACCAAATTAGCTAGATAAATGAGATTGATGGGATAGTTTGCTAAGCTTGCCTTAGACACTATCAAAATGACTAGATAAACCACTCTTAATTAAATGCCATCGGTCAGAATACCAAACTTATCTTAGATACCAATTGGTTAATTAGTTTCGATTTGACCAACTTAATGATTTGGGTTCAACCACTAAGCCATAATCAAGGTCTATTTGGTCTAATCAAAGACATGAACTTGATCATCTACAACTATTGTATTGGTTCTAGAGAAATCTTGATTTAATCTAATTCAATATTTGATTAGATTTAATCAATTTCTTTAGTTAGTTTGTTAATTCCTTGATTCTAACCCAATTAAGAGGATCTAATTTGAGCTAACCCATGCCCCCATATTTTATACAATATCATTAGTTTTTTAATTCATAATTCTAGATCTAATTGATTCTACACTTAATTATTAATTAAGTTTCAGCATTAATATGGGTTTAGATTTAGGTTTGAAATAATTTTAATCTTTTTATTTTGTAAGTAATTTATAATAAATATTATGCAAAGATTTTTTAATTTAAAACTAGATCAACTCAATCATCATTGAGCTGGCTACACAAGGAGACTGGATTGGCTCAATAATTGTACGAGCATGATTCAAGGAGTTTCAGATCTGAAAATTCTTGCATACCACTAAAATAAAATCAATCATAATACTTTTAAATTATATCTAAAACTTTTATGATTCGAAATTTTATTTTTTTATGATCAAAATAATTTTAATCATATAAATTAGATACTTTATTTTTTATACAAATTTGTATCACATACAACAGATCTAAGATTTCAAGATCTAGGATTTTGCAGAAAAATAAGTTCTGCTTTTTACGTTCTTCTTCATAGGATCTAATCATATGACATCCCTACACGCTATAAGAGCACTCCATTGAATGAGAAGAGAGGTCTTTTAAATCTTTCTTGCTCCTATGACTGGATGGCCTGATGATCAACCCAATCCAAGTACTTGCTAATCGGATCATCTAATCTAAATACATATCACATATGTATGAATTTAGATCTAATATAAATTATATCAAATATAATTATAACTTTAGATCACATCTAAATTAGATTATAAACATCACATGCAACATATAAAATCAGATTTTATCAACGATCAGCATAAATTAGGATAATCTTTTCACTGTAAGGGATAAACCCTACAGCAGGATAATCTTATATCAGTTTGTGTGATCAATCATTAATTAAATTTAGATCAAAATATCATATATCAAATCTAAATAAAATTAATTTCAGATTTAATATATACATAAATCATGTCATAACGAACCTAGGCTCTGATACCACTATTGATAAACGTAGGCGATTTCATGCATGTATTTTAAAATTTTTTAAATAAATTACAGTGAAAAGTAAATAAATTAATCAAATTAATCTCACATGCATATGATCTAATTATCAAATCAACCTACTCTAGGATCTATGATATGATATGTTACATATAAAATCTGAAAAATACTGAAGATAAAATCAGCATGCATGCATGAGAGTAGTAGATCACATCTACTTCTAATTTGAGTTTAGAACTTGATACTTTTATGTGGGTCAATGATCACCACTACAGAGAGACATAGTATAGAGGGTCCTCGCTAGTTGGTTACAGTCGCACATACGTTCAGCCTTTACGGAAAGTTCACTCGAAGCTCCGATCTGATTGATCTTCTCGGGATTGCTAGCTCGCGCGAAGACCTTCTTCTTGGTTGATTTGGATCCTTTCTTCAAATTTTTAGAATCTTTTTAGAGATTAAAGATGAAATTTTGGAGGATATGAGGATGTGAAAGAAGATAGGATAAGAAATAATTTTTCTTCATATTTTTCTCTCTTCCCAAACCCTGAGGACCAAAACCTAGAATTCAGCTTTTGCGCTAACCCAAAGAGAGAGGACTGTCCTCCTCTTTTTCACACCATGAACCAATGCCCCAAGCCCCTCCACATGAAGAAATATTCTTCTGGTATCTTACATGCACAAAAGAAATCACAAAAGCCCCTTTTATAGGCGTGTAAGGAGGTGGGGTGAAGAGTCTAAAAGATCAAGGACTCTTGATGTATTGTTGCCCCTACTCAAAAATTCACATCAAAACATGCCAAAAAAATATGGGATGCCCCTTCCATTATTTTTATATGATAAATCAGTTCTCCAACTAATTTTTTACAAAAAAATATCCTCAAAATTTTATACATATAAGGAGAAAAAAATAAGTTGGTGGCAAGGTCTTAGAGATAATGTCAAACATTATCTATATGGTATCCTATTTCAAATTAGATTTGAATATGCCATTTAAAATCTGATCCCACCCAAATTTGGATATGATATAGAGAAGGGAATGTTCTATTTGGCATAAAAAATTCTCATACTAAAACTATTTGTGCATGAGAATATATGGCATCAAAGTGGGAGGTGCATGGGAGAAGAGTCCTATTCCAATAAGGACTCTTAATTTCCTTATTTGAATCCAAACCAAATCACATTTGGTTTAGCCAAAATAAAATATATAAAAATTAATCTAATTATATCTATAAATTTTTAATCAAATTAGAAATTGACTGAACTAAAATCCTGATCAAATTAGGGATAATTCTTCCATAGCGATTAGGTCATCTTATAACCTAATCGGGTCAAACCTAATTGAATGTAATTCAATTAGATTTTATTTAATCCTCTTTGCTCAATCAAATTGAACTAATTAATAATTTAATTATTAATTAGTTTTTTATTAATTTATTAATACTTGATGAATTAATTTATTATAATTTTTGCATAAGATTAACCATCAATCGAATTGACGATTAAGCCCTTGAACGATTCTCAATCATTGATCAACCTCATGATCAGTCAAAATTTTTTTTTGAGTGTGACCCCATAGGTTCAAATCTAAGTCGATAGTACAGTAATAATTTTTTGAACCAATTGATGTAACCATTTAGCAATAGTGACCTGATGTCCGGATAGATTGATTGAAGGTGAAGCAACATTCAAGAACCTATTAGCGTATGGTTATCGTATAATTCATCCTTTTGATCCTAATGCTCGAGGACGATCTATGATTTAACTATCAATCTTAGATAAGTCATCCATATTATATTTTAATCTTTTTCAAATCCATCATATGGATTACCCAGGCTTAGGTTTTGCTAAATTGAAATACATTAATACATTAACTCCTACTAATTCAGAGGGGTCAATCCCATCTTGACTCACACACCGACTTGACAAATACTTGATTGCATCCAAAAATCTTTCATCACTGAATTAGAAACTCAGTTAGTCCGACATCAAAATACAGTGAGTTGCTTACAAGTCACCATGATGATTTCAAGTCAGAAGGACACTTATACCCATACCCTTCATGAGCTATCCTTGACAGCAGAGTGCTCTGCAGTTGGTCACGTTTCATGATGATGTACTCCTGTATCTCACCTGCATGCCATACTAGTATCTCCATATCATTTCATTACGAAGACAACCAACACATATGGCACACAACGATCTACACTTGATTTCGCTATTGTCCTAGTAAAAGCGTATCGTTTGGTCACGAATCAATTTAAAGATTATGTGATAAATCCTCCTTTATCGATCAAAGTGTTGTGATCCAGGTGGTGTGCCCAAGGCCCAGGGGACCAAGGCTAAGGCCAAGGTCCATCATTCATGAGGGCTTCATGGAGGCTCTAGGGCTAGTGGGCCCTAGGTTGAAAGGCCGTGGGCCTTTTGGGTTCTTGAGGTCTAGATTATGTGGGCCTCAAGGGACCAACTCTTTATGGGCCAGGTCTGGGCCTAGGATAAGTGAGATTAGGTCGAGTCATGGGTGTACATGGGCTTGGGTTAACCTAATCTCCCATAGAGTTGGTCAAGAGAGTTTTGGGTTTGGGTCACTTGACCCTGTGTTTATATATACATGTACTTGTATAGGTTTGATTAAGCCAAGGAATACAAAAACTCTTTCTCCCAAGTCTCTCTCTCTCTTCTCCCTCTCTCTCCAGCTATTCTCCATGCCCCAGGAGCAAGAAACCCTAGGGTTTCTTGCCGCCAGGTCCCAGAAAGGCAGGAGAAGCAAGGGGAGGCGCTAGAGTTTTGAGCCTCCTCCCCCTTTGTGCCACCATCCCTTTTATCTCTTCCTCTCTTGCAGCCACCTAAACATTAGGTCCAAAACCTGAAATCTCTTGCGAAGAGGTTGGTACAAGTTTCTCTCAGATCTGGAGTTGATCTGAGGTTGTTTGAGGCACGGGTGAGATCTCCATCAACAGATCTACAAGAAAGGCTGCAGCAGGACAGATCTGCAAGGTCTGGTTCTATCTACCTTCTTCCTTATCTAGAATACCCTGATTTGAGATCTATAAATTGAAAGACCTCAGTCCAGGCCTGATCTGGTTGGGTACCAGATCTTGGATTTTTTAGAGGTGACCTTAGAGGCGTTCTTCATCTGGAACGAAAGGCTGATGAAGAAGACAGCAACCAGGCTGATTTCGTCAAGGGCCTTCGATCAAGTCCAGAAGTCTCCAGATTTGTTCGTTGCTAGTTCCACTGCACCCAAGGTCCATGAGAGGAGCCAGGATTGTGCTCCAATAGTTGATATTAGAGCCACATTGGTGAGGAAGCGGTTTTAAGCACGAGAAGTTGAAGATCCCAAGTGCTGAAAATTTTCAGCAAGGTACCATCAAGGTATATTCTACACTTCTTGATTTTATATTGCTTGTTTGGCTTGGATCCAATCATGGACAGCAATATGAAGGTCAATTTCGAGAAGTTTGATGGCAAGAGAAATTTTTTCATGTGAAAAATCCAGGTGGAGAATCTTCTGGTGCAAGCAAATCTGGATCAGGCTTTGGATGAGAAGCCTGAGGGAATGACAGATAGATAGTGGGCATCGTTGGAGAAGAAAGCATGCTCGGTGATCAGAGGATATTTGGTGGATGCGGCATTGTATTCAGTGCTGGAAGAAAAGACCCCGAAGGGCCTTTGGTCGAAGTTGCACACCATATATATTGGGAAGAATATGTGCAACAAGCTAATGCTGAAGAAGAGGTTGTACAGTCTTCGGATGCAGGAGGGATCTGATGTAATTGGCCACATTCAGAGGTTCGACCAGTTGTGCACGGAGTTGATGAATATCAGGGTGAAGCTGGATGAGGAGGACAAGTCCCTGTTGCTTTTGTGTTCACTGCCAGGATCATATGACTCTTTGGTGACTACATTACTCTATGGTAAGGAGACTCTAGAATATAAGGACATGGTCTCGATGCTGAGGTCTAATTGAAGCGAAAATTTAGTGCAGGGGTAAAATGGTAATTTTAAAACTTTTTCAAAATTACTATTTTACAGTAGAATTATTAATTAATCTCATTAATTAATACTAATTAACCCTATACTAGGATCTAAATATGATACAACAGCATGCATTTAAATTTGAAATTCAAATTTGAAACAGTAAACTTTTTACTGTACTGTGTTCAGCACGCATCACCTTTTGCGGGTAGTCGATCACCGCAATCTGATCACCGTCGGGGGGCTCTGATCATCATGTTGCAGTCACACTAGTATCTGGCCTCTGCGGATCATCCACACGAAGCTCCCGTCTGATCGGCTCCTCACGAATGCTAGTTCGTGATTTCACCCTTTTGATGGCTGATGTTGATCGAACTCCTTCGATCGATGTGTACTGACTCCTCGGATGCTTCGGATCGTCTGCACGATTGGTTGAGAGGCTGATGGATCTCTCTCTGAAATTTGATGGACTCACGACACTCGTGGCACACCAATCTCACTTCCCGAACCCTAGGTAGAAACCTTAGAGTACACACCAAAAACCCTGCACCCACTTCTCTCTCCTTTTTCTCTCTTCTCGGTAAATTTTGAACACTTCAAAATTTTTTCAGAACCTCCCCATGCCCCTTATCTCTTCTTTCTTTTTTTTTTTTTGTTTCATTGCCCACGCCCCCTCTCTTTCTCATTTTATAAAACATCATAAGAGATGTTGAAAGCGTGTGAGTGGATAAGAAGAGATGGTTGCTCACTTAAATTCAAATCAAATTTGAATTCAAGTGTCAACCAATCTTATCCTCATCCATTTGTGTGAGAAAGAAGAGATGGTGTGGCCCTTTTTTTATGCGTGGAGACTTTCACGAGAAACCATTTCTCGTGTGGAATATGGGGCACACAAAAGAGGATAAGCTGGCGCATGGTTATTTGATTATCCATTCAAATTCAAAACCCCTTTAAATTTGGATGGATAATAAATCAAGTTAATCCAAATAATTAGTGCATAGAAACATGGGCATGAGAGAGCTTTGCATGGGAGAAAATTCATGAGAAAATTTCTTCTCGTGAATTCAAATGGGTGCAAGGAAGTTGGGTGGCGCAGGGAATTTACAACAAGGTGGTTTGATTCAAATTGAGCCAACCTAATTAAAATAGGTTAAGCACAATTAGACCAGATTAAACCCAACATAATTAGGCTTAATTAGGCTCAATAAAATCCTAATCAAATCAGGAATTAACAAAACCTAACCCTTGATCAAATCAAGGACTAAGCCACCTTAGCGATTAGATCAACACTTAACCTAATCGGGTCAATCCAAACTGAATCCAATTCAATTGGACTTGATCTAAAAATAATTACTCAATCAAATTGAGTTAATTAGCGATCAAATCACTAATTAAACCTCTCATAAATATTGAGTCCAAATCTGATGGGCAATTAGGCATCAGTGACCATTGATATGAAACCCTGATCAAAGAGTTCAAATTTCAAATTCAAAATTTGAAATTCAAAATTTTGATCCCGGTACCCAAAATGTGTGGAACTCATGATCAGAGAATCCTAATTCTCAATCATAGAGTCCCAGACACAAGACTCATAATCAGCCATCAGATCAGAAAGAAACCTCTAATGTGTGTGACCCCGCAGGTTCGAACCTAAGCTGGTAGCACAGGAACCAATTCCTGTACTAATCGAAGTGACCATCTAGCAATGGTACCCGATGATCGGATAGGTCGAATAGTCACAATCACAATATTCGGAACCTACGTGAATATGGTTACCGCATAATTCATCCCTTTTGACCCCTGTGTTTAGGATGACTCAGGGTTAAACTGTCAACCCTGATGAGATCATCCGAATCATGCTCAACTCAATTAGTCCTATGACTCCTCACTAGGACTACCCTGGCCAAGATTTTGCTAAATTGAAACACGACTGTACACAACTCCTAAACTGGAGTGGTCAATCCCATCTTGACACACGCACCGACAAGTCAAGTACTTGACTACACCCAGCAGTCTTCCGTCACTGAATTAGAAATTCAGGTAGTCCATTGCCTAAGTGCAGTGAGTTGCTTGCAAGTCACCATGGCGGTCTCAGGTCGGAGGGACATTTATACCCATATCCCATCAGAGCAAATCTTGACAGCAGAAATAGCTCCGGAGTCGGTCACATTCAGTGCAGATGTACCATTACATCTCACCTGTATGCCATACCAGTGTCTCCACACTCTTTGGCTATGAGGACAACCAATCCATATAGCACACAACGACCTATGCTCGATAAACGTTGTCGTCCTTGGTAACAACGTATCATTTGGTCATGAACAGGTTTAAGGACTAAGTGACAAATCCTCCTTTGTCGAGTCTAAATAGTCCTAAGAACTTCACCACAACACAGGAGTTCATTAGAAGATGAAATATTTGTGATGAAAAAATGCCAAAATAACTTTTATTTATTTATAATTCATGTACTAATACAAAAGGAGCACAACCATCAACAAGCTGACGATTAGCTTTGGGACACTATTCCCAACAATCTCCCACTTGGCCTAAAGCCAATCGGTGCAGTATCTAATACCCATCTTCGACTTGTAGTCGTTGAACTCCTTCGCCGCAACGGCTTTAGTGAATGGGTTGGCCAGGTTCTCCTTCCAGTCAATCTTCTGAAGGTCGACGTCACCTCGATCTATGATCTCCCGGATGAGATGGTGCGGTGCAGAATATGCTCATCCACTGGTGTGCCTTCGGTTCCTTCGCTTGAGCAATGGCTCCAGAGCTGTCACAGTAGAGCAAAACTGGACCAACAAGGGAGGGTGCTACTCCGAGCTCAGTGATAAATTTTCTCAGCCACACCGCTTCTTTGGCAGCATCTGATGCAGTAATATACTCTGCCTCGCATACTGAATCAGCCACAGTGTGCTGCTTGAAACTCTTTCAGCAGACAACCCCACCATTAAGGGTAAAAATAAATTCTGACACACTCTTGCTGTCATCACGATCAGACAGAAAACTAGAGTCTGTAAACCCTATAAGTCTCAAGTCTGATTCACCATATACAAGCCACTGGTCCTTAGTATTTCTTAAATACTTCAGGATGATTTTAACAACCTTCCAGTGATTCTCCCCTGGATCAGATTGGTATCTACTCACTACCCCTAGTGAGTATGCCACATCTGGTCGTGTACATGTCATGGCGTACATGATAGATCCCACTGCCGAAGCATATGGAATCCTACCCATACGCTCTCTCTCTTGAGGTGTTGTCAGACAATCCTTTTTCGAGAGAGAAATTCCATGGCCTATCGGTAGATAGCCTTTCTTGAAATTCTCCATGCTGAACCTTTTCAGCATAGTATCAATGTACGTGGACTGAGATAAGCCAAGCAACCTTTTGGATCTATCCCTATAGATCTTCATCCCTAGGATGTAGGAAGCTTCTCCCAGATCCTTCATGGAGAACTGTGACGACAGCCAAATCTTTATTCCCTGTAATGCAGGGACATCATTCCTGATTAAGAGAATATCGTCCACATACAATACAAGAAATACTACTACTGGACCATTAGCCCACTTATAAATGTAGGGCTCTTCTTCATTCTTAACAAAGCCATACATTTTGATTGTCCTATCAAAACATATGTTCCAACTTCAAGATGCCTGCTTAAGTCCATAAATGGACCTTTGTAGCTTGCATACCTTAGACTCATCTGTGGATGTGAACCCTTCAGGTTGTATCATATACACCTCTTTGTCCAGCTCTCCGTTTAGGAAAGCTGTCTTCACATCCATCTGCCAGATTTCATAGTCTAGATGGGCAGCTATCGCAAGCATAATCCGAATAGATTTGAGCATTGCCACAGGAGAAAACATCTCGTCATAGTCTATACCATAACATTGATGATATCCCTTGGCAACCAGACGGGCTTTATAGGTCTCCACCTTTTTGTCTGCACCCCTCTTCCTCTTGAAGATCCACTTACACCCTATGGGTTTCACTCCTTTGGGTGAGTCAACCAATGTCCACACATCATTGACCTTCATGGACTCCATTTCGGATTTCATGGCCGCTAGCCATTTCTCAGAGTCAGATCTCTGCATTGCATCTATGTAGGTGATCGGATCCTCATCATTTTCATCAAGTTCGACAGGATCGCCATCCCAGACCAAGAAACCATAGTATCTGTCCGGTTGATGTGGTACTCTACCAGACCGCCTTAAGGGTGCATAATCAATGGGCTCTGGATTTGATCTAATCAAATTCGGTTCAGATTCAGTAACATGTGTCGGTTTTTTCACCTGTCGAACTTCATCAAGTTCGACCTTAGAGGAAACAGTTCCTTCACTAAGGAACTCCTTTTCTAAAAAGATTGCCTTAAGGCTAACAAACACCTTTTGCTCATCAGCAAGGTAGAAATAATATCCTTTGGTCTCTTTTGGGTACCCTATAAAATTACACTTGTCAGACCTAGGTCCAAGCTTGTCTGTAATTAAACGTTTAACATAAGTCGGACACCCCCAAACCCTAAGGTGCAAGAGTACTGGCTTACGTCCTATCCATATCTCATATGGTGTTTTGGCTACAGACTTACTCGAAACTCTATTTTAGAAGGTAACAAGCCGATTCGAGCGCATATTCCTAGAGGGAGATCGGCAGACCAGCAAACCCCATCATGGATCGAACCATGTCCAATAAGGTCCGATTCCTCCTTTCAGACACACCATTATGCTGTGGTATTCCAGGAGGAGTCCACTGAGAGAGAATCCCATTCTCCCCTAGATATGTCAGAAACTCATTGGAAAGGTATTCACCTCCTCGATCAGATCGAAGAATTTTAATACACTTCCCAATTTGTTTTTCTACCTCATTTCAAAATAGTTTGAACATTTCAAATGACTCCAACTTATGCTTCATTAAGTAGACATACCCATACCTCGATAGGTCGTCTGTGAAGGTTATGAAGTAGAAATATCCACCTCTTGCACTTGAGCTCATGGGTCCACATACATCAGAATGTACCAAACTCAAGAGTTCACTGGCTCGCTCACCTTTTCCAGTAAAAGGTGATTTGGTCATTTTACCAAGAAGATAGGACTCACAGGTTGGAAGTGATTCACAATCACCAAGTTCAAGAATTCCTTCTTGAGCCAACCTGTTTATCCTATTCTTATTGATATGACCTAGCCTACAGTGCCAAAGGTAGACTTCTGACACATTATCTATTCTAGGACATTTACCAAAGTTTTGAACCACATTAACAGGCTGTGATAGTAAGTAAATTCTATTATTTAATTATCCAACAAATATTGTAACACCATTCAAAATGATATTGCAAATATTTTCTTTTATTAAAAAATCATAACCGTACATGGTCAAAAGGCCTACAGAAATAATATTTAATAAAAAGCTTGGACAATAGTGACATTCACTCAGAATTACATTACGAGAATTGATTACAAGACTCATGATTCCTAAAGCTAGAACTGAAACTTTGCTTCCATCTCCAACGTTCAGGAACCTCTCGCCTTCATCAAATCTCCTACTGACCTGCAGACCCTGCATCGAATTACAAATATGATAAGGGCTTTCGGTATCCAATACCTAGGCAGTAGTATCACAAATGAAAAAGTTGCAAGGAGTTATCATATAATTACCTTGCTTCTTTTTCGGCCTGTTCGGGTCCAGGGAGGCAATGTATTGAGGACAGTTTCTCTTCCAATACCCCTGCTTCTTACAAAAGAAGCACTCCGCCTGGCTCTGGTCGGGCTTGCGCTTCTTGATCTGACCCTGTGCAACCGTCCCAGCATGAGGCTGCACCTTCTTGTTCTTCTTCTTCTTGTTCTTCTTCCCCTTCCCAAAGGGTCGACGACGAGAAGAAGACCCTCCCACTACATTCACTGACTCCTTATGGAGCTGGTGATCCTTCTCAAAGTTCTGCAGCAACCCCAACAACTCGTGGTAGTTTACTGCAGGCTTTGTCATTCGAAAATGAGTAAGGAATGGGAGGAAGGACTTAGGCAAGGAATTAAGGATCGCATCCTTACCGAGCTGCTCGTGCAGAGGAAAACCCAATTTGCTCAAGTGCTCAATCATCTCGATCATGTACAGTACATAATCAGTGACTGAGGCCCCATCCCTCATCCGAGCATTGAAAATGGCATAACTAGTTTTGTGCCTTTCAACATCGTCAGGCGTGCCAAAGGAGTCGTTCAACATTTGAAGCATCTCCTGTGGCTGGGCGTTCTCAAACTTACTGCTGAACTCGTCATTCATTGCTGCCAGCATAATACATCGGACGGTGATGCGGTCATTGAGCCACTTCTGGTAAGTATCTCGGATCGCCTTACTAGCGTTCGAAGCTGGCTCCTCAGGTGCTGGATCCGTTACTACATAAAGGATCCGCTCATGCTCAAGGATGATTTTCAATTTTTGATACCAGCTATCGAAATTAGGTCCCATGAGCTTGTCATTATCTAATAATGACCGAAGCGACAGGGTAGTGGCCATAGCTGTATAAAGAAAAATCAAATCTTTATTAGTACATAAATTAATACTAAAGACTTAGACTTTAGTCTAAAGTTTTTCTCAATATTTTTATGAACTGGTAGCCTCAACCTTCAATTCGAGGAATTACTTTAATTCCTTAATGGATACTAGAATCCACACAGACTACACACGAGCCCAACTTTGGTTGGTCAACCAATGTGCATCTATGGGTAGGTTCTTAACCAGTTGTTTCTCTAAACAACTTCTAGTAATTGATTTTGCCTCAGAACCTAATCAGTAGGCTTTGGCCTCCACTGAAAAGATCTGGTTAGGTCCAACCATTAACATGACTTAATTTGGTGAATCAGACCAATAAATGATCAGGCCCGACTTTGGCCGGCCAACCTAACCACCATCAGAAAGACTCAACCAAATTATCATATTATGAATGATAATTCCATTAGCCAATGAGCACCAGGCCTTTGGGCCTCCAATGATCATTGAACTAATGGACTCATTATCACTCACTTAATGGGAGGCATTGACTTAGTTATCATTATAACTTAATCATTTTAGGGACCTAATAATTTTTGAGGATTTTATTAAAAGATAGTAGAGAAGAAATCATCCAGCCAATTTCAATCCTCCCATCGACTTCACCAAGTCAGATTAAAAAAAAGATTTAATTAAAGCTGGCATTAGGAGCACCTAAATCAGTCACACTGATTTACCTAATGACATGGGTGAGCTCTAATCACCAAGTGATCTAATCAAAATCTAACTTACCAGATTGGCCAGGTAAGTGAGATCAGTGGTGGGGATTTGCCATTAACTTGTCAATGATCGAATCAATGCGAGTAGCTCCCGCTTAAGAACCACTGGTCAAAACTGCCGAACTTACCTTAGACACCAACCGGTTCATTAGTTTTAATTTTGATCAACTTAGTAAATAGGGCTCCACCATGTAGCCATGAATTAAGTCCATCTTGGTTTAGTTAAAGACATGGACCTATTCAACTACAACTATTGAAGTTGAGTCTAGAGTATCCTTGACCTAATCTAATTCAACTTTTGATTAGATTTGACCAATTATTCCATTTAGTCCATTTTTTAAGCTAACCTTAGGTCTAACCCAATTATGGACCTAATTCATTTAACCCATTGACCCACAAGTTTATGCAATTATCTTAGGTCTTAATTCATAATTCTAGACCTACTAGACAACACTTAATTCTTTTAATTAAGTACTTGGACTGATGGGTTAGGGTTTGGCATTTCAAAAATAATTTTCAAATTTTGAAAGATTTAATTTTCTGTTCACCAAATGTGTTGACTCATTTCACAAACGGGTTAGCATATTTCATAAACAGCAATTCTATTTCTCATTTCATAACAGAAAATAACTCAAAATAAATCATGAATTTTTATTTAGATCTAATCTAACATATTCATAATAAATTTTATAATTAAGTCCTTTCGCTGCTTCATCGGTATGGGATATAATTGCATCGGCACCCCTACCGCCATAGGAGACCCCATCGAATGGGAAGAGAGGGCCTTTAAACCCTACTTTTCTCCTATGACCGGACGGTCATGGCAACCAACCCAATTAGATTACTTGCTACTTGGATCAAGTATATCTAAATATACCAATTTTAAAATTTAAATTTTGAATTTCAAATTTCAAATTTCAAATTTTAAATTTGAGATTTCAACCAAATTTTGAATTTTGAATTTTCAAACTTTGAATTTTAAATTTTTGAATTTTGAATTTCAAATTTCAAATTTTGAATTTCAAATTTCAAATTTAAAATTTCAAACAAATTTTAAATTTCAAAATTCAAATTTCAAAATTCAAATTTCAAAATTTGAATTTCAAATTTGAAACTTCTAACAAATTTCAAATTTCAAATTTTAAATT
The DNA here is from genome assembly GCF_000442705.2 of Elaeis guineensis. NCBI lineage: Eukaryota > Viridiplantae > Streptophyta > Magnoliopsida > Arecales > Arecaceae > Elaeis > Elaeis guineensis. Next base: position 35,253,677 of record NC_026006.2, on the reverse strand, counting down.
TTAAATTTTGAATTTTAAATTTAAAATTTTGAATTTTAAATTTAAACTTATAGATTACACCTTAATCTACGCATGCATATATATATATCATATTCTAGAACCATGCTTTGATACCATTTGAAGCGAAAATTCAGTGCAGGGGCAAAATGGTAATTTTAAAACTTTTTCAAAATTACTATTTTACAGTAGAATTATTAATTAATCTTATTAATTAATACTAATTAACCCTACACCAGGATCTAAATATGATACAACAGCATGCATTTAAATTTGAAATTTAAATTTGAAACAGTAAATTTTTTGCTGTATTGTGTTCAGCACACATCACCTTTTGTGGGTAGTCGATCACCGCAATCTGATCACCATCGGGGGGCTCTGATTATCACGTTGCAGCCATACTAGTGTCTGGCCTCTGCGGATCATCCACACGAAGCTCCCATCTGATCGGCTCCTCATGAATGCTAGTTCGTGATTTCACCCTTTTAATGGCTGATGTTGATCGAACTCCTTCGATCGATGTGTGCTGACTCCTCGGATGCTCCAGATCATCTGCAAGATTGATTGAGAGGCTGATGGATCTCTCCCTAAAATTTGATGGACTCACGACACTCGTGGCACACCAATCTCACTTCCCGAACCCTAGGTAGAAACCCTAGAGTACACACCAAAAATCCTGCGCCCACTTCTCTCTCCTTTTTCTCTCCTCTCGATAAATTTTGCACACTTCAAAATTTTTCCAGAACCTCCCCACGCCCCTTATCTCTTCTTTCTTTTTTTTTTTTGTTTCATTGCCCACACCCCCTACCTTTCTCATTTTATAAAACATTGCAAGAGATGTTGAAAGCGTGTGAGTGGATAAGAAGAGGTGGTTGCTCACTTAAATTCAAATCAAATTTGAATTCAAGTGTCAACTAATCTTATCCTCATCCATTTATGCGGGAAAGAAGAGATGGTGTGGCCCTTTATTTGTGCGTGGAGACTTTCATGAGAAACCATTTCTCGTGTGGAATATGGGGCACACAAAAGAGGATAAGCTGGCGCATGGTTATTTGGTTATCCATTCAAATTCAAAACCCCTTTGAATTTGGATGGGTAACAAACCAAGTTAATCCAAATAATTGATGCACAGAAATATGGGCATGAGAGAGCTTTGCATGGGAGAAAATTCATAAGAAAAATTTTTCTTGTGAATTCAAATGGGCGCAAGGAAGTTGGGTGGCGCAGGAAATTTACAACAAGGTGGTTTGATTCAAATTGAGCCAACCTAATTAAAATAGGTTAAGCACAATTAGACCAGATTAAACCCAACACAATTAGGCTTAATTAGGCTCAATAAAATCTTAATCAAATCAGGAATTAACTAAACCTAACCCCTGATCAAATCGGGGACTAAGCCACCTTAGCGATTAGATCAACACTTAACCTAGTCGGGTCAATCCAAACTGAATCCAATTCAATTGGACTTGATCTAAAAATAATTACTCAATCAAATTGAGTTAATTAGTAATAAAATCACTAATTAAATCTCTCATAAATATTGAGTCCAAATTCGATGGACAATTAGGCATCAGAGACCATCGATATGAAATCCTGATCAAAGAGTTCAAATTTCAAATTCAAAATTTGAAATTCAAAATTTTGACCCTGGTACCCAAAATGTGTGGAACTCATGATCAGAGAATCCTAATTCTCAATCATAGAGTCCCAGATATATAAGACTCATAATCAGCCATCAGATCAGAAAGGAACCTCTAATGTGTGTGACCCTGCAGGTTCGAACCTAATTCGGTAGCACAGGAATCAATTCCTGTACTAATCGAAGTGACCATCTAGGAATGGTACCTGATGACCGGATAGGTCAAATAGTCACAATCGCAACATTCAGAACCTACGTGAATATGGTTACCGCATAATTCATCCCTTTTGACCCCTGTGTTTAGGACGACTCAGGGTTAAATTATCAACCCTGATGAGATCATCCGAATCATGCTCAACTCAATTAGTCCTGTGACTCCTCACTAGGACTACCCTGGCCAAGGTTTTGCTAAATTAAAACATGACTATACACAGTTTCTAAACTGGAGAGGTCAATCCCATCTTGACACACGCACCGACAAGTCAAATACTTGACTACACCCAGCAGCCTTCTGTCACTGAATTAGAAATTCAGGTAGTCCAGTGCCTAAGTGCAGTGAGTTGCTTGCAAGTCACCGTGGCGGTCTCAGGTCGGAGGGACATTTATACCCATATCCTATTAGAGCAAATCTTGACAGTAGAAATAGCTCCAGAGTCGGTCACGTTCAGTGCAGATGTATCATTATATCTCACCTGTATGCCATACCAGTGTCTCCACATTCTTTGGTTATGAGGACAACCAACCCATATAGCACACAACGACCTATGCTCGATAAACATTGTCATCATTGGTAACAACGTATCATTTGGTTGTGAACCGATTTAAGGACTAAGTGACAAATCCTCCTTTATCGAGTCTAAATAGTCCTAAGAACTTCACCACAACACAGGAGTTCATTAGAAGATGAAACATTTATGATAAAAAAATATCAAAATAACTTTTATTTATTTATAATTCATGTACTAATACAAAAGGAGCACAACCATCAACAGGCTGACGATTAGCTTTGGGATACTATTCCCAACACTAATGAGCAAAGAAAAAAGTTGACTAGAGATCGGGCTCCCCAGGAGGGTTTGGCAGTAGGGGAGAGGACAGGTAGAGACAGAGGTAGAAGTAAGTTCAAGGGGTGGTCCAAGTCCAGGAAGGGAAAGAAAGAGATGAAATGCTTCAAGTGCAACGAGTTCGGGTACTTCAAGCGAGAATGTTCACTATGGAAGAGCAAGAAGGGAGAAAGAAGTGGCTCAGAATTAGTGAGTGCAGTTGCTGGGTAGCAGGTGGAGGATGATCTACTTATGGTATCAGATGGTCACAGGCATTACACAGAGGAGTGGACACTAGACTCTGCGTTCTCACATCACTACACACCACACAGGTCTTGGTTTGCGACATACACTAAGATAGATGAGGGATCAGTGACTCTAGGTGACAATCATCCTTGCAAGGTGGCTGGGATAAGGACAGTCAGGGTGAGGATGTTTGATGGGATTGTGAGGACATTGACAAATGTAAAGCACGTCACGGAGCTGGAAAAGAATCTGGTGTCACAAGGCTACTTGGAGTGCAGTGGATGCAGCTTCAGCAGTAGGGCTAGAAGAGGAGTATTAAACATCTCCAATGGAGCTATGGTGGTGATGAAAGGTAGGAGGTTGGACAATAATCTCTATCACATGGAGGGATCTGTGGTGATCAGAGAGTCTGATGCAGCAGCTGCAGCACAGGACCAGCAGGGGGCTTATAGGATGTGGCACTACCGCCTAGGCCACATGGGTGACAAGGGGCTGAGGGAGTTGAGCAGGAGAGGACTCATCTCTGATCTGGAGGATGGTGCTATAGGAGAGATCTGTGAGCCTTACCAGATGGGAAAATAGAGGAGGGTTCAGTTCAACATCAGTACAGCCCGTAGTGCAGTCCCTCTGGAGTTAGTACACACGGATGTGTGGGGACCAGCCTCAGTTTTAGCTAGGAATGGGGCCAGATACTTCATGACCCTGATTGATGATTTCTCAAGAAAACTCTGGATTTACTTCATGAGAGAGAAGTCTGAGGTCTTTACCAAGTTCAAGATCTGGAGAGCTGAGGTGGAGAAGGAGCAGGGGAGGAGCGTGAAGTGTCTGAGGTCAGACAATGGTGGGGAGTACACCAGCAGAGAGTTCCAGGACTACTGTGAGGAGTGTGGGATCAGGAGACACTTCTCAGTTAAGAAGATTCCACAGCAAAATGGGGTGGATGAGAGGATGAACAGAATACTTCTGGAAAAGGCACGATGCATGAGGCTGCAGGCAGGGCTTCCAAAGGAGTTCTGGGTTGACACAGTTGACGCAGTGGGTTACTTGGTCAATCGATCACCTCACACCAGGTTGGATGGCAAGCTTTCAGTGGAGGTGTGGTCTGGGAGGACAGTTGGGCTGGGCCATCTACGGGTATTTGGGTGCACGACCTATGTGCACATTGGAGCTAGTGAGCGGAGCAAGCTAGATGCCAGATCATGCAAGATTGTGTTTCTAGGCTATCCGCGAGGAGTTAAGGGATACAGGCTGTGGGATCCCTTAAAAAAGAAGGTCATCATTAGTTGGGATGTAACTTTTGATGAGGAGTCAGTCCTACGGAGGTGAGCAGGTATGGAGGAGTAGCAGGAGCAGGAGGAGGTCCAGTAGGGTGCTGTTGGACAGCTTACCTCTTTGATTTTGCCTCTTGCAGGTACTACGGGAGGACATGACATTCAGGTGGAGAACCTATCTAAGGTGTCTCCACAGGTGGAGAGGACTCGGATGGATGATCGAGGTGGAGAGATCCAGCAGGAGCGAGCTGGACCGAGGACTGATATCGGTGTTGCCCTACACAAGCCCAAGAGGACCATCAGGCAACTGGACCGATATAGCTTTGAGGAGATGCTGTCATATGCCCTAGTGATAGTGAATGGAGACCCATATACGTATCAGGAGGCTATTGAGAGCCAGGATAGAGAGCGGTGGGTCCAGGCTATGTCCGAGAAGATGCAGTCTCTCCACCAAAACCAGACGTGGCGATTGGTGCAGTTGCCACAGGGGAAGAGGCCCATTGGCTGCAAATGGGTCTACAGTCGCAAGGAAGGGCCTTCAGAGTAGGGAGGTATCAGATTCAAGGTGAGGTTAGTGGCCAAGGGATACTTCCAAAAGGAAGGCATCGACTTCAGCGAGGTCTTCTCTCCCATCGTCAGACATACTTCCATCAGAGTGTTGTTGCGCATTGTAGCAGCTCAGAATTTAAAGCTGGAGCAGATGGATGTCAAGACGGCATTCCTCCATGGGCATTTGGAGGAGAGGATTTACATGGAGCAGCCACCCGGTTTCAGGGATCTAGGATCAAAGGGAAAGGTTTGTTTGTTGCAGAAGTCGCTGTATGGGCTGAAGCAGTTGTCGAAGCAATGGTACAAGCAGTTCAACTCCTATGTGTGCAGCATTAGACTTTCCAGGTGTGAGTTTGATCCCTGTGTTTATGTTCAATCTCTTGAGGATGGTTCTAGGGTGTTCCTACTCTTGTATGTGGATGACATGCTTATAGCATGCAAGAGTAGGAAGGTTGTGCAGGATCTGAAGGCATCCTTATCTCGGGAGTTTGAGATGAAGGATTGGGCTCTGCAAAAAAGATCCTAGGCATAGAGATTTCAGAGACCGAGCCCGGAGGGTGTTGTATCTATCTCAGGGGGGCTACATACAGAAGGTCTTAGAGAGGTTCGGGATGAAGGGAGCAAAGCCGACGGAGCTGCCACTTGCCGGTCACTTCAGACTCTCGAAGACCATGGTGCCACAGACTGAGGTGGAGGCTCAGGAGATGGAGATGGTTCCTTATGCTTCAGGAGTTGGGAGCTTGATGTATGCGATGGTCTGTTGTAGGCCAGACATCGCTCATGCAGTGAGTCAGGTTAGCAGGTTCATGGCGCAACCTGGCAGGGAGCACTGGAGAGCTCTGAAGTGGATATTCAGATACCTGACGGGATCAGTTGGAGTTGGCATCTGCTACAGACAGCGAGGAGGTACAGTGGGATACTCTGACATGTCCAGGGAGGCTCAGGGGCTGATTGGCGGTTATGTAGATGCAGACTTCGGTGGAGATGTGGATACCCGGAGGTCTATGATAGGCTTCATCTTTAGCCTGTATGGAGGTCCTATTTCTTGGAGATCGAGTCTGCAGCCTATCACGGCCCTATCCACTATAGAGGCAGAGTACATCGGACTGACAGAAGCAGCTAAGGAGGCAATTTGGCTGAAGGGTTTGTTGATGGAGATGGGCCTTACTCAGGAGGCCATTAGAGTGCACTGTGACAGCCAGAGTGCACTTCTATTAGCACAGAACTCAGTCTATCATGCAAGGACAAAGCACATCAACATTCGATATCATCGGATCAGGGAGCTTGTGGAGGATGGTGAGGTGGAGCTGGTAAAGGTACACACCAAGGAGAACCCAGCTGATGCACTTACGAAGGTACTTCCACGGGACAGCTTTCAGAGATGTGTTGAGCTGATTCGGCTAATGGACAGAGTGGAGCTGGTTGAGGCCTTGGGACACCAAGGTGGAGATTGTTGTGATCCAAGTGGTGTGCCCAAGGCCCAGGGAACCAAGGCTAAGGCCAAGGTCCATCATTCGTGAGGGCTTCATGGAGGCTCTAGGGCTAGTTGGGCCCTAGGTTGAAAGGCTGTGGGCCTTTCGGGTTCTTGAGGTCTAGGTTATGTGGGCCTCAAGGGACCAACTCTTTATGGGCCAGGTCTGGGCCCAGGATAGATGAGATTAGGTCAAATCATGGGTGTACATGGGCTTGGGTTAACCTAATCTCCCATAGAGTTGGTCAAGGGAGTTTTGGGTTTGGGTCATTTGATCCTGTGTTTATATATACATGTACTTGTATAGGTTTGATTAAGCCAAGGAATATAAAAACTCTTTCTCCCAAGTCTCTCTCTCTCTTCTCCCTCTCTCTCCAGCTATTCTCCATGCCCCAGGAGCAAGAAACCCTAGGGTTTCTTGCCGCCAGGTCCCAAAATGGCAGGAGAAGCAAGGGGAGGCGCTAGAGTTTTGAGCCTCCTCCCCCTTTGTGCTGCCATCCCTTTTGTCTCTCCCTCTCTTGCAGCCATCCAAACATCAGGTCTAAGATCTGAAATCTCTTGCGAAGAGGTTGGTACAAGTTTCTCTTAGATTTGGAGTTAATCTGAGGTCGTTTGAGGCACGGGTGAGATCTCCATCAACAGATCTACAGGAAAGGCTGCAGCAGGACAGATCTGCAAGGTATGGTTCTATCTACCTTCTTCCCTATGTAGAATACCCCAATTTGAGATCTACAAATTGAAAGACCTCGGTCCCGGCCTGATCTAGTTGGGTACCAGATCTTGAATTTTTTAGAGATGATCTTAGAGGCATTCTTCATCTGAAACGAAAGGCTGACGAAGAAGACAGCAACCAGGCTGATTTCATCAAGGGCCTTCGATCAAGTCCAGAAGTCTCCAGATTTGTTTGTTGCTGGTTCCACTGCACCCAAGGTCTGTGGGAGGAGCCGAGATCATGCTCCAACACAAAGTAATCCTAAGAACTTTGTCACAACATAAGAATTCATTAGAAGATGTAACCTTGTGATGAATAAGGTCAAATAAATTTTATTATTTATCAATACATATACAATTAGCATAATCATTAAATAATTAGCTTTAGGATATATTTTTCAACAACTTCCACTTAGACTAAAGCCAATCAGTATAGTATCATATAAACATATTCGATTTATTATCTCAAAACTCTTAGATATCGAGGCTTTAGTAAATGAGTTGGTCACGTTCTCCTTTCCATCAATCTTCTAAAGTTTGACGTTATCTTAACGGATTTTTCAAATAAGGTGATAGCGATACAAAATGCCTAAAAAGCTAATAAGACTTCGGCTCCTTGGTATGAGCTATGGCTCCAATGCTGTATAATATAGCAAGACCATCATGTTGGAGCACAATCCCGGCTCCTCCCATGGACCTTTAGTGCAGCGAAACCAGCAACGAATAGATCTGAAGACTTCTGGACACGATCCAAGACCCTTGACGAACTCAGCCTGGTTGCTGTCTTCTTCATCAGCCTTTCGTTCCAAATGAAGAACACCTTTGAAACCACCTCTAAAAATTCCAAGATCTGGTACCCAACTAGATCAGACTTGGGCCGAGGTCCTCCAATTCATAGATCTCAAATTGGGGCATTCTAGATGGGAAAGAAGATAGATGGAGACAGACCTCGTAGATCTATCCTGCTGCAGCCTTTTTGTAGATCTGTTGATAGAGATCTCACCCGCACCTCAAACGACCTCAGATCAACTCTAGATCTGAGAGAGACTTGTACCAACCTCTTCTCAAGAGATTCTAGATCCTGGACCTGGTGTTTGGACACCTGCAAGAGAGGGGAGAGAAGAAATGGCTGGCGGCTCCAAGGGGGAAGAGGCTAGTGCCTCCCATATATTCTTTCCTTTTATGGACTGGTGGCAAGAAACCCTAGGGTTTCTTGCTCCTGGTGCGTGGAAGATTGCTGGAGAGAGAGGGAGAAGAGAGAGAGAGACTTGGAAGAAAGAGTTGTCTATTTTCTTGGCTTAATCAAACCTATACAAGTACATGTATATATAAACACCGGATCAAGTGACCCAAACCCAAAACTCCCTTGACCAACTCTATGGGAGATTAAGTTAACCCAAGCCCATGTACACCCATGACTCAACCTAATCTCACCTCTCCTGGGTCCAGACCTGGCCCATAAAGAGTTGGTCCCTTGAGGCCCACATAACCTAGACCTCAAGAACCCGAAAGGCCCACAGCCTTTCAACCTAGGGCCCAACTAGCCCTAGAGCCTCCATGAAGCCCTCATGAATGATGGACCTTGGCCTTCGCCTTGGTCCCCTGGGCCTTGGGCACACCACCTAGATCATAACAATCTCCACCTTGGTATCCCAAGGCCTCAACCAGCTCCACTCTGTCCTTGCGACTGTAGACCCATTTGCAGCCAATGGGCCTCTTCCCCTGTGGCAACTGCACCAATCGCCACGTCTGGTTCTGGTGGAGAGACTGCATCTCCTCGGACATTGCCTGTAGGACTGCACCAATCGCCTCTGTAGGACTGACTCCTCATCAAAAGTCACATCCTGACTAATGATGACCTTCTTTTCCAAGGGATCCCACAGCCTGTATCCCTTGACTCCTCACGGATAGCCAAGAAACACCACCTTGCGTGATCTGACGTCTAGCTTGCTCCGCTCACCAGCTCCAATGTGCACATAGGCCGTGCACCCAAATACCCATAGATGGCCCAGCCCAACTGTCCTCCCAGACCATACCTCCTTTGGAAGCCTGCCATCCAACCTGGTGTGAGGTGACCGATTGACCAAGTAACCCGCTGCGTCTACTGTGTCAACCCAAAACTCCTTTGGAAGCCCTGCCTGCAGCCTCATGCATCATGCCTTTTCCAGAAGTATTCTGTTCATCCTCTCGGCCACCCCATTCTACTGTGGAGTCTCCTTAACTAAGAAGTGTCTCCTGATCCCACACTCCTCACAGTAGTTCTGAAACTCTCTGCTGGTGTACTCCCCGCCATTATCTGACCTCAGACACTTCATGCTTCTCTCCTGCTCCTTCTCCACCTCCACTCTCCAAATCTTGAACTTGGTGAAGACCTCTGACTTTTCTCTCATGAAGTAAATCCAGAGTTTCCTTGAGAAATCATCAATCAGGGTCATGAAGTATCTGGCCCCATTCCTAGCTAAAACTGGGGCTGGTCCCCACACATCCGTGTATACTAACTCCAGAGGGGCTGCACTGTGGGCTGTACTGATGTTGAACTGAACTCTCCTCTGCTTTTCCATCTAGCAAGGCTCACAGATCTCCCCTGTAGCACCATCTTCCAGATTAGAGATGAGTCCTCTCTTGCTCAACTCCCTCAGCCCTCTGTCACCCATGTGGCCTAGGCGGTAGTGCCACATCCTGTAAGCCCCCTCCTGGTCCTGTGCTGCAGCTACTGCATCAGACTCTCCGGTCACCACAGATCCCTCCATGCGATAGAGGTTATTGTCCAATCTCCTGCCTCTCATCACCACCATAGCTCCATTGGAGATGTTCAGTACTCCACTTCTAGCCCTACTGCTGAAGCTGTATCCACTGCGCTCCAAGTAGCCTAGTGACACTAGATTCTTTTCCAGCTCCGGGATGTACTTTACATTTGTCAATGTCCTCACAATCCCATCAAACATCCTCACCCTGACTGTCCCTATCCCAGCCACCTTGCAAGGATGATTGTCGCCTAGAGTCACTGATCCCTCATCTGTCTTGGTGTATGTCGCAAACCAAGACCTGTGTGGTGTGTAGTGATGTGAGCACGCAGAGTCTAGTGTCCACTCCTCTGTGTAACGCCTGTGACCATCTGATACCACAAGTAGATCATCCTCCACCTGCTGCCTAGCAACTGCACTCACTGATTCTGAGCCACTTCTTTCTCCCTTCTTACTCTTCCATAGTGGATATTCTCGCTTGAAGTGCCCGAACTCGTTGCACTTGAAGCATTTCACCTCTTTCTTTCCCTTCCTGGACTTGGACTGCCCCCTGGACTTGCTTCTGCCTCTGTCTCTACCTATCCTGTCCCCTACTGCCAAACCCTCCTGGGGAACCCGATCTCTGGTCAACTTTTTCCTCTGCTCATTAGACCTCAGTACCGAGACCATGTCCTCATACTTTAGAGTCTCCTTGTCATAGAGCAGTGTAGTTACCAAAGAATCATATGATCCGGGCAGCGAACATAGAAGCAATAGAGACTTGTCCTCCTCATCCAGCTTCACCCCGATATTCACCAACTCCATGCACAACTGGTCGAACCTCTGAATGTGACCAATCACACCAGATCTCTCCTGCATCCGAAGACTGTACAACCTCTTCTTCAGCATCAGTTTGTTGCACATATTCTTCTCCATGTACATGGTGTGCAACTTCGACCAAAGGCCCTTCGGGGTCTTTTCTTCCAGTACCGAATATAACACCGCATCCGCCAAACATCCTCTGATCATCGAGCATGCTTTCTTCTCCAACGATGCCTACTGTCTATCTGTCATTCCCTCAGGCTTCTCATCCAAAGCCTGATCCAGATCTGCTTGCACCAGAGGATCCTCCACCCGAATTTTCCACATGAAAAAATTCTTCTTGCCATCAAACTTCTTGAACTCGACCTTCATATTGCTGCCCATGACTAGATCCAAGCCAAACAAGCAATATAAAATCAAGAAGTGTAGAATATACCTTGATGGTACCTTGCTGAAAATTTTCAGTACTTGGGATCTTCAACTTCTCACACTTGGAACCACTTCCTCACCACTGTGGCTCTGATACCAACTATTGGAGCACGATCTTGGCTCCTCCCACGGACCTTTGGTGCAGCAGAACCAGCAACAAATAGATCTGGAGACTTTTGGATACGATCCAAGGCCCTTGACGAACTCAGCCTGGTTGTTGTCTTCTTCGTCAGCCTTTCGTTCTAGATGAAGAACACCTTTGAAACCACCTCTAAAAATTTCAAGATCTGGTACCCAACTAGATCTGACCTGGACCGAGGTCCTCCAATTCATAGATCTTGAATCAAGATATTCTAAATAGGGATGAAGATAGATGGAGATAGACCTCGCAGATCTGTCCTGCTGCAGCCTTTTTGTAGATCTGTTGATGGAGATCTCACCCCCACCTCAAACGACCTCAGATCAACTCCAGATCTGAGAGAGACCTGTACCAACCTCTTCTCAAGAGATTCCAGATCCTGGACCTAATGTTTGGGTGCCTGCAAGAGAGGGGAGAGAAGAAATGGCTGGCAGCTCCAAGGGGGAAGAGGCTAGCGCCTCCCTTCCTTTCTTTCCTTTTATGGATTGGCGGCAAGAAACCCTAGGGTTTCTTGCTCCTGGTGCATGGAAGATTGCTGGAGAGAGAGAGAGAAGAAAGGGTTTCTTGCTCCTGGTGCATGGAAGATTGCTGGAGAGAGAGAGAAGAGAGAGAGAGACTTGAAAGAAAGAGTTGTCTATTTTTTTGGCTTAATCAAACCTATACAAGTACATGTATATATAAACACCGGGTCAAGTGACCCAAACCCAAAACTCCCTTGACCAACTCTATGAGAGATTAGGTTAACCCAAGCTCATGTACACCAATGACTCGACCTAATCTTACCTCTCCTAGGCCCAGACCTGACCCATAAAGAGTTGGTCCCTTGAGGCCCACATAACCTAGACCTCAAGAACCCGAAAGGCCCACAGCCTTTCAACCTAGGGCCCAACTAGCCCTAGAGCCTCCATGAAGCCCTCATGAATGATGGACCTTGGCCTTCACCTTGGTCCCCTGGGCCTTGGGCACACCACCTGGATCATAACACATCATTGAAGGGTGCCACTCCTAGCTTGCCAGTGAACCTGTACAATCACATAGCTTCCTTGCAAGTATCGAATGCTATAATATATTCTGTCTCGCAATTTGAACTTGGCTATATTGCTCTTCTTGAAATCTTTTTAGTAGATTGCTCCATTATTTAGGATAAGGATATATTTTGATATATTCTTGCTATTATTATATCCAACTAAAAACTAAAATCAAATTCTATAAGTTTTAAGTCAAATTCTCTATAACTGAGTTATTGATCCTTAGTATTTCTCAAATACTTAAGGATAACATTCTAATGATTCTCACTCGGATCTTGCAAGTATCCACTCATTATCCTAGTAAGTATACTATATCCAATCTCATACATGATGTACATGATAGAATAAATTCTACTCATAAACACTCTACGTATGTTAGACTGAGAAAATCCAAGTAACCTTTTAGATCTATTTCTATAGATCTTCATCCCTAGGATGAGGGATGCTTTTCCCAAAATCTTTTATGAAGAATAATAATAACAGCAAAACCTTTATTCTCTGTAATGTAAGAAATATCATTATCAATTAAGAGAATTTTATTTACATACAAAATAAGAAATACACTCATAGAACTATTAACCCATTTATATTTGCAAGATTTTTTTTCGTTCTCAATGAAGCCATACGTTTTGATCAGTTATCAAAATACATATTCCAACTCTAAAATATTTAGCATTGCCATCGGAGAAAATATCTCGTTATGGTCAATACCATAATATTGACAATATTATTAGGCAATCGGATGAGCTTTGTAGGTCTCCACCTTCTCATCTATGCTACTCTGATCCTATTAGAGATCCACTTACACTATGGATTTTACCCCTTCAAGTGGTTCAACGAGTGTCCATACACCGTTGACCTTCATAGAATCTATTTCAAACTTTATGGCTCCAAGCCATTAATCAGAGTTGGACCTCTATATGGCATCCATATAGGTGATCAAATTTTTATTGTTCTCATCGAGTTCAATAGGACCACATCTCGAAAGTAGAAATCGAAGTATCTATCCAATGGACACGATACTCTATCAGATCTCCTTAATAGTGCCTCTACAATAGATTTTGGGTTTGATCTAATCAAATTTGATTCTATGGATTCACTAGATTGTGTCGATTTTTTTACCTGTCGAACTTCATAAGTTTCACATTAGAGGCATCAGTTCCTTCATCAAGCTACTCTTTTTTCAAAAAAGAATGCCGAACAACTCTTGTTCTTTAGCATGGTAGAAGTTATATCCCCTAGATCCTTTGGGGTTACTCTACAAAATAATATATATAGGATCGGGATCCAAGCTAATCGGTCTGTAAATACTTGACATAAAATAAATACTCCCAAATTCTAAGATAAGAAAGTATCAGCTTATACCTAGTCCATATCTTATATAGTCTTTGCCACTAATTAATTTAGAATCCAGCTCAGAACATAACAAGTAATCTAAAGCGCATAATCTTAAAAGGAGACTGGCAGACTTATAAATCCCATCATGAATCGAACTATATCTAACAAAGTTGATTCCAATAAAAGAGAATTCTATTCTCTTTTAGATATATCAAAAACTCACCAAAAATGTATTCTCTTTTTTGGACTGACCAAAAAATTTAATGCACTTCTTAGTTCATTTCTCTACCTTATTAAAGAATTATTTAAATATTTCAAATAATTTAAATTTATGGTAAATATGTTTGTAGATCTAATACATCAGTATGTATCAAATTCAGAACATCATTAGCTTGTTCATCTTTTCTAACAGAAGGTGATTTGATCATCTTACTAAAGAGATAGAATTGATAGATTGATAATGATTCATAATCATTGATTTCGAGAATTATCTCCTATTGATCCTATTCTTATTTATATGATCAAGCCTAAATTGCTAAAGGTCAGAATCCATAATATTATCTACTCTAAGGAGTTTGTTTGATTGTTGTGTATAGTACACTATCAGATTATGTAAATATCATTTTTTAGTTATCCATTATAGATGTGCAGATCCTTTCGAATATTGATTGTTCTTGACTAGATACAATGGTTCAGTTGTATCAGGGAGATGCAACCACTCTATAGCATGAGATGTTCTTAGGTAGAGATAGGGTTAGGTCCAATAACTATTAGGTGAGAGATCCAATGATGACTTTACACCCGAGGGTGAACAGTGGGTCTGACTTAACTAAAGAATGAGGCCAATTACTATTAGGTGAGGCTTCAAAAATTAAATATCAAAGACCACTGCAATTTGCTTGAGAAGCATTAGACAAGAGTTGTCCATTTATTGATTGACACATCATCAATAACTGTTAGGTGAGGTAGTATGCTAATTGGTGGGATGCAGTATCCATTTGAAATTCTAATCGCAAAGGATTTCCATTTGTCTACTTGAGGAGTGTAAGAGATTCAAGAAAATAATAGGTAGTATATTTATTTTAAAAGATCCTAGAACAAATATTTAAATCAAATACAAATGTCTAACTAGAATCTCTACTCTTTGCTAGAACAAAATATCAGCTTCAAATCCTTTAGCTCACATATTAGAACCAATTAACTAACCAAACAAGTTATAAAGATTGACTCAGAAATCTAAAATAGTTTTAGGTTACGAAAAGTTAAGCTTATATCGTATCTAGGATATCCTTATATTACCAAATCATCTGATAATTGACCAAAAGGCAATCAATTCATGATAATTATTTGACAATTGTTGGTGCAAAAATCTGCTTGCGCCGGAGAAGCTGGAGTCGGGGAAGCCGCGGTCTCCGTCGGGACCTGCAAGGGAAGTCTAAACCGGAGGTGGGGTTGCTCCGGCAAGACCCTCCGACGCTCAAGTCAGTTCTCTGCCTCAACAAGAATGGAGTGCTCGAACGGAGAATCTAGCAGAGTTTTGAGATAAGGAAATGAGCTTAGAGAATAATGTATCTGAGTCCCTCTTTTATTGGCGGAGGGGGCAACGGATTGATGGCGACATTTGTAACCGTCTGGTAGTGGGCCACCCATGGACAGGGGAATTTATTGCAAAAGGTAGTGGGGTAGACCCGTGGCTATTGTCATAGCCTGCCACGTAGGGCCTGTTGCAGGTAGTGGAGCGGCGTCCATTGCCGCTAGTTGTCAGCGAGTAGTGGGATCATGCAGCACCTGCCGCAGGGAGCGGAGCAGAATCGTGGCCGTTGACACAGCCTATCAGAGAGTAATGGAGCCGCGCGGAATCCGCTACAAGAAGTGGAACAGGATCATGGTTGTTATTGTGATCTGCCAAGGGGCGCGGATCTGTTGATCGAGGCTCGACAGCGGTCGGAGTCCGACCTCTGTAGAAGTCCGGGAAGGGTCCTCCTTTCGGTTGGGGTCGTAGGTGGAGTCTGGCTCTCGTAGGAGTCCGGACGGAGCTTACCTGCAGTGGATACTGAAAGCGAAACCCGGCTCCCGTAGGAGTCCGGGCGGAGCATTCTGCAATCAAAGTTAAAGATGAAGTCCGGCTCCCGCGGGAGTCCGGACGGAGCTTACCAGCAGCTGATACTGAGGGCGGAGCCCGGCTCTCGTAGGAGTCCGAGCGGAGCTGAGCTGCTGTTGATATCGAAGGCGGAGCCCGACTCCCGTAGGAGTCCGGGCGGAGCCGAGCTGCTCGAAGTCGAAGGCGGAGCCCGGCTCCCGTAGGAGTCCGGGTGGAGCTGAGCTGCTCGAAGTCGAAGGCGGAGCCCGGCTCCCGTAAGAGTCCGGGCGGAGCTGAGCTGCTGTCGATGCCGGTGGTGGAGCCCGGCTCCCGTAGGAGTCCGGGCGGAGCTGAGCTGCTCGAAGTCGAAGGCGGAGCCCGGCTCCCGTAGGAGTCTGGGCGGAGCTGAGCTGCTGTCGATGCCGGTGGTGGAGCCCAGCTCCCGTAGGAGTCCGGGCGGAGCCGAGCTGCTCGAAGTCGAAGGCGGAGCCCGGCTCCCGTAGGAGTCCGGGCGGAGCTGAGCTGCTCAAAGTCGAAGGTGGAGCCCGGCTCCCGTAGGAGTCCGGGCGGAGCTGAGCTGCTGTCGATGCCGGTGGTGGAGCCCGGCTCCCGTAGGAGTCCGGGCGGAGCCGAGCTGCTCGAAGTCGAAGGCGGAGCCCGACTCCCGTAGAAGTCCGGGCGGAGCTGAGCTGCTCGAAGTCAAAGGCGGAGCCCGGCTCCCGTAGGAGTCCGGGCGGAGCTGAGCTGCTGTCGATGCCGGTGGTGGAGCCCGGCTCCCGTAGGAGTCCGGGCGGAGCTGAGCTGCTCGAAGTCGAAGGCAGAGCCCGGCTCCCGTAGGAGTCTGGGCGGAGCTGAGCTGCTGTCGATGCCGGTGGTGGAGCCCGGCTCCCGTAGGAGTCCGGGCGGAGCCGAGCTGCTCGAAGTCGAAGGCGGAGCCCGGCTCCCGTAGGAGTCCGGGCGGAGCTGAGCTGCTCGAAGTCTAAGGCGGAGCCCGGCTCCCGTAGGAGTCCGGGCGGAGCTGAGCTGCTGTCGATGCCGGTGGTGGAGCCCGGCTCCCGTAGGAGTCCGGGCGGAGCCGAGCTGCTCGAAGTCGAAGGCGGAGCCCGGCTCCCGTAGGAGTCCGGGCGGAGCTGAGCTGCTCGAAGTCGAAGGCGGAGCCCGGCTCTCGTAGGAGTCCGGGCGGAGCTGAGCTGCTCGAAGTCGAAGGTGGAGCCCGGCTCCCGTAGGAGTCCGGGCGGAGCTGAGCTGTTCCGTCGTCGATTCCGCTGGGGGTTTCGGCTGTGCGTATTTTATACCCAACACTAGTCCCCCTACTTCCGAGTTTGAATTTCAGATGAAGGAAGTATAGAGAGAGAGATGGGTACAGCCGAAACCGTCCCTTCGAATCCTGCGCACTGCCGCCTCCAGATATTTTGGCACTTAATGTGCGTACGTCAGAGCCCGCTTTTTGGTGAAGGTGACCTGAGGAGTCTTTTCGGAATCCCCGTTCAAGCGTGATCCCAAGCGTCGTGCCACGGGAATTTGCGAGCGGTCAACCCTCGATAGCAATGAAGCGGATAAGCGTGACACGTGGCACACACCAGCTGGCCCAGGAATACACGCCGCCATAACTGCGTCAGGATCCGTCTGCTATTTAAACCCCTCAGTCCTTTCATGGCCTCATCCTGGCGCTTTTCTTTCCCCTGAGAGTCTTGCCTCCCTCGCACCAGTCCTTGCCTCCTTTAGCCCCCCCAATTCTTCTCTGAGGGTTTCCACACCATGTCCTCTACTCTGAAGGCTGTTCTTGAGGGGACTTTTAGGGCTTGGAGGAAGGTGAGGAGGAGAATGGCGACCGGTGAGAATCTCCGTCGTTTTAAAGGGGGCCCGGGGAAGAATTCCTTCAACAACAGGGGTTTAGTAACGGGGGCTGTCGGTGAAGTTGTTCTGCCCGCGAATTTTGGAGTAGCAAGGCGGGGTGATACCGATCAAGAGGGCAGAGCTGCCGTCATAAGCCATGACGGGATCCTTGACGCCGTCGGGGCCGAGGGACCGGAGGCGGTCGGCATTGATGGCGAGGCAGTGGAACTTGTTGCGGGGATGGTGGAAGTAGCGCATGCCGACCTTGCCGGAGCAACTTGGGTGGCGGCTGTTGTGGGGCGTTCAGAGATGAGGCACATCTCTGGCGTCGCTATCGCTTCTGAGGTGACTCCGGTTCTTCTTGAAACAGGTCTTCGCTACTGCCGCCGTTGCCCTTACCGTCTCCGAAAATCTATCCCACCCCTTTCCCGCTAGGGTTGGGACTTCGGAAACAGAATGAGGCGAGATGGGGCGAGAGCTGTTACACGCACTGGAGAACGCGACTGAGAAGGATAGAGACGGAGAGAGGAGTTCGTAGCGGCCTCCGGTTCGTCCTGCCCGAACCGTGCTTGCGAGACTTGTAATGACGTGTATCTTCTTTTTCTCGCTTTTTTTTTTTTTTTTCTCTGACCCACCGGGTCCTGTAACGTATACTCTTGTTAAATGAAAAAGAGATTTTGGTACCTCGTCTACGTCTCGCGTTAAATAGTTGTCTGTCGAACTTCTTCATTTTCCTTTCCTTCTCTTCGTCTGTGTCACGTCGTCCCAAGGTCGTCGGTGGCCTCTTCAGTTCATGTGGGGTTATCGTTTGCCGAGCTACTTTTTCAGTTCTTACGCCGTTCGAAGATACCCAATTGTGATTCCGTTGACGGCTGCAGGCTCGCTTTGGGCCCTTCGGGCCTGAAGTCCCCCCTAAGGCTTGAATTTGGGGGTCCAGGCTTCCGTTGCCTTCGGGCACTGTTTGCTTTCCTTTTTGCTTGGGTTTCTTCTCTGTTGAAGTCGGAGCTGAGTCCGACTCCCTTGGGAGTCCGAGCAGAGAAGTCCTCCTGAAGTTGGAGTAGCTTGGTTCTCGTAGGGGCCAGGGCAAAGCTTTCGTTTTCCTGCAACCAAAGTCCTAAGCAAAGTCCGGCTTCCGTAGAAGTCCGGGCGGGGTTGTCCCGTAGCTGATGTCGTCGATGGAGCCCGGCTCCTGTAGGAGTCTGGGTGAAATCTTTTTTGTCGTTGGAACCCGACTCCCATAGGAGTCTGGGTGGAGCCATTCGTTTCCCTCGGAGCTATTCTGCAGCTGATGTTGGAGGCATTCCCCAGCTCCCATAGGAGTCCGGGCGGGGTCCTCTGCGATCAAAGTTAAAGATGAAGTCTGGCTCCCGTAGGAGTCCGGACGGAGCTTACCAGCGGCTGATACTGAGAGCGGAACCCGGCTCCCGTAGGAGTCTGGGTGAAGTCTTCCTTGTCGCTGGGACCCGGCTCCCGTAGGAGTCCGGGCCTTTCATTTTGCTCGGGCCGGCGTGAGGTCCTCCTCGCGTTACTAGCCTGGTTTGCAGGGGCGCTTTAGGGCGCTGTGGGGTCTCTCCCCCATCCGGTCTAGAAGAATCGGGTTTTCGGGTTTGCTCAAGTTAGGGCGAGGTTCTCCTCCTGTCCCTAACAGGGCTGTGGGGGCACATATGGGCGTTGCGAGGCCTCTCCCCCCATCCGGTCTAAAAGAACCGGGCCTTCGACTTTGCTCAAGTTAGGACGAGGTTCTCCTCCTGTCCCTAACAGGGCTGTGGGGGCACATATGGGCATTGTAAGGCCTCTCCCCCCATCCGGTCTAAAAGAATCGGGCCTTCGACTTTGCTCAAGTTAGGGCGAGGTTCTCCTCCTGTCCCTAACAGGGCTGTGGGGGCACATATGGGCGTTGTAAGGCCTCTCCCCCCATCCGGTCTAAAAGAACCGGGCCTTCGACTTTGCTCAAGTTAGGACGAGGTTCTCCTCCTGTCCCTAACAGGGCTGTGGGGGCACATATGGGCGTTGTAAGGCCTCTCCCCCCATCCGGTCTAAAAGAACCGGGCCTTCGACTTTAAGAGGTTGCCCTCTTGTTTCTGATTCAGTTTGCTTGAATTGTCCCAAGACATATGGGCACGTATTTTTTGATTGGGACGAAATTACTGGTAGTACATCCGTAAGTTTTTTGAGTTCCATGGTCGCGGGAGGTCGGCTCCTCCGAGCTCCTTAAGATAATAAGTTCCGGGTCGAACTACCTCCTTGACCTCGTAAGGTCCCTCCCAGTTTGGGGCAAGTTTCCCCTGGCCCTGTGGTTGCGAGACAGCAGCTCGTCGGAGCACTAGATCTCCTGCTTTAAATACCTTGTTCTTGACCCGGGCGTTGTAATATCGGGCAACTTTCTGTCTGTAGGCTGCCATTCGAACCTGAGCAATCTCCCGCCTTTCTTCCAGTAGGTCGAGGTTGGCTCTGAGACTTTGTGCGTTTTGGGGTTCGTCGAATGCCACGACTCGTGCCGACGGGAGTTTAAGCTCGATCGGGATGACGGCTTCCGTTCCAAAGGCTAAAGCAAAGGGAGTCTCCCCTGTAGGAAACCTCTGGGTAGTTCGGTACGCCCATAGTACATGATAAAGCTCGTCCGCCCAAGTTTCCTTCGCTCTTTCAAGCCTTGTCTTAATTCCCTGCAAAAGGGTTCTGTTAGTTACCTCAGCTTCGCCGTTTGCCTGAGGATGGGCCACCGATGTGAAGTTGTGGGAGATGTTTAGATCTTCACAGAATTCAGCGAATCTGGCTCCTGTGAATTGCCGTCCATTATCAGTGATTAGGGTTCTAGGCAAACCGAACCTGCATACGATTGATTTTCAGACGAAATCCTGCACTTTCGCTTCTGTGATTTTTGCTAGTGGCTCGACCTCGACCCATTTGGTGAAGTAGTCGATCGCTACAAGGAGAAACTTCCTTTGATCGGACGCCATGGGAAAGGGGCCTAGAATGTCCATCCCCCACTGTGCAAAAGGCCATGGGACACTCAAGGACGTGAGCTCGGTGGCGGGTTGTCTCTGGACATTGGCGTATCTCTGGCATCGATCACATTTCTTGACATATTCGATCGAATCATGATGCATTGTTGGCCAGTAATACCCTTGGCGGAGTAGCTTGTGGGATAAAGATCTGGCACCCAAATGGTTTCCGCAAGCTCCCTCGTGTACTTCCCATAGAGCGTAGTCAGCTTCCGAGGGCCGGAGACATCTTAAGAGGGGCAAGGAGTATGATCTTTTGTACAATTTGCCCTCATAAAGGATGTACCGGGAGGCTTGATTTCGGAGCTTCCGGGCCTCTTTCGCATCCTGGGGGAGGATCCCATCTTTAAGATAGGTTGTCAGTGGGTCGACCCAGCTGGGCTCGTGGTCGATCTCCATTACGGGCCGCGGTTCTTCCGTACTCGGATGTTTTAAAACTTCAAAGAAGACACCTTTGGGCAATTCGGCCGGAGCCGATGTCGTCAGTTTGGAGAGAAGATCGGCTCTGGTATTCTCCGACCTTGGAATTTGTCTGATGTCGAAACTGCTAAATGCGGGGGTGAACTCCTTCACTTTCTCAAGATATTTGGCCATACTGTCTTTCCGTGCTTCATAGCTTCCGCTGACTTGCCCCACCACAAGTTGGGAGTCGCTGTGCACCCGGAGTCGACCTATTCCAAGCTCTTTGGCGACCCTTAATCCTGCGATCAGAGCTTCATATTCCGCTCCATTGTTCGTTGCGGGAAACTCGAAACGCAGAGCGTACTCCGCGACGACTCCCTCCGGACTAACCAAGATTAGTCCCACACCTGCACCTGCCATGTTGGAAGATCCGTCCACATGGAGGGTCCAAAAGCAATCGGAGGGGCTGGCTTCTTTGTTGGGGGAGTTCGGTCGAGCCTTCAGGTCGTCAACTTTGCTTTGCTCAGGTTTGGCCTCCTCGGGGATGGTGCATTCTACTATGAAATCTGCCAATATTTGGGCCTTTATTGCTGGTCTAGGTTTGTAGTTGATGTCGAATTCTGTGAGCTCGATTGCCCATTTTGCCATTCTTCCAGAGGTATCAGCTCGGTGCAAAACCGCCTTGATCGGTTGATCGGTGAGTAGTGTCACCGTGTACCCTTGAAAGTAAGGTCGGAGTCTCCGAGCTGCAATCAACAAGGCGTAGGTCAGTTTTTCTAATTTAGTATACCTGGTCTCGGCATCCCTCAGCGCATGGCTAATGTAGTAGACCGGCCGCTGGGCTTTCATTTCTTCTTTGACAAGGACCGCTGCGAGGGCTGTGGGAGAGACTGCCAGGTACAAAAATAATTCCTCCCCAAGTTCGGGCTTCGCCAGCAGTGGAGGTGAGCTAAGGTAGCCTTTTAATTCTTCGAATGCCTGTTGGCATTCAGGAGTCCAACAGAAGTTCTTCGGCTTCTTGAGGGTTTGGAAGAAGGGCAAACATCATTCGGCCGACCTCACGACAAAGCGATTAAGAGCTGCAATCCTTCCCGTGAGGCACTGGACCTCTTTGATCGACCTTGGGGCGATCATCTCTTGGATGGCGTGAATTTTCTCTGGATTTGCCTCAATCCCGCGCCCCGATACCATGAAGCCCAGGAACTTTCCTGAGGTTACCCCAAAGGCGCATTTGGTCGGGTTCAGCTTCATTCTGTATTTCCGAAGAGTGCCAAAAGTTTTCTCGAGGTCGGCGACATGATCTCCGAAAGATCTGCTTTTTACAAGCATATCGTCTACGTACACCTCCATGTTTCGGCCGATCTGCTCTTTGAAGATTTTGTTCACCAGTCGTTGATAGGTGGCGCCCGCATTCTTGAGGCCGAATGGCATGACCCTGTAGCAGTAAAGGCCGCGATTAGTGATGAAAGCTATCTTTTCTTCATCTTCCGATGCCATTCTAATCTGGTTATAGCCGGAGAACACGTCCATAAAAGTGAGGAGCTCATGGCCCGAGGTGGCATCCACCAGTTGGTCGATCCTGAGAAGGGGGTAGCTGTCTTTTGGGCAAGCCTTATTCAGCTTTTTGAAGTCGATACACATCCTCCACCTGCCGTTTGCTTTCTTGACCAAAACAACATTGGAGATCCACTCAGGATAATTGACTTCCTTGATAAATCCGGCCTTGAGAAGTTTATCCACTTCCTCGGCTATCGCCTTCTGCCTCTCCGGGGCATGACTCCGGATTTTTTCTTTCGTCGGTCGATGCTTAGGGTCGACCACCAGATGATGTTCCATGACCTCTGTGTCGATCCCCGGCATATCCGCCGGGACCCATGCGAAAACGTCCGCATTCCTTCGGAGGAAATCCACAAGACGCGTCCGCACCTCCTCCTCCAGGTTGGAGCCAATTAACACCACATGCTCCGCATTCCCATCGTTCAAAGGAATTGGTATTAAGTCTTCGATTGGACTGCCCCTCTCTTCAGTGAGGTCATCGCGCGCATCCAATCCGTCGACCGGACAGAGATCCGCTTGATCGCTTCTTTGCAAGGCAATGTTGTAGCAATGCCTGGCCAGCGCTTGGTCTCCCCAGACTTCTCCGATCCCCTGACTGGTGGGGAACTTCAATTTCAAATGGTAGGTTGAAACAACAGCTCTGAGGGCATTGAGGCCGGACCGGCCAAGGATTGCATTGTAGGCAGATGGCGCCTTTACCACCAGGAAATTTACTAGAGCTCTGGACTGCTTTGGATGCTGACCCGCGGTCACAGTTAGAGCTATCATCCCTTTCGTCGGAACGGCATCACCGGTAAACCCTATTAAGGGGGAGCAAATCGGCCTTAGATGACCGCCAAGAGTGGCCATTCTTGAAAAGGTGTTGTAGAACAAGATGTCGGCCGAACTCCTGTTGTCGACGAGAATGCGACGGACGTCGTAATTTGCTATGTTCAAGGAAACCACGATCGCGTCATTATGAGGGAATTGGACTCCCTGAGCGTCTTCTTCAGTGAAGGCTATGGGCTCTTCAACTTTTTGCCGCTTGAGGGATGCGGCTGGTGTGCTGATTGCCTCCCGCCGGGATTCTCCCGAGATGACGTTGACGGAATCCGGCGAAGGCCGATCATCCAGCCACCCTTTATCGGTGACCATAGTCGGAGGTAATTATGCAGAGACCTCGTGAGAGGGCATTAGATGAGGGAAGGAGGATTGGGCACCGGAAAAGATGGCCGGAAGCGGATCCGTTGAGCGCTCCTTCAAGAACAAGGGTGCTGCGAAGACACACGCCCTTCCTCTAGCGCCAATCCTATTGGTGCTAAAATCTGCTTGCGCCGGAGAAGCTGGAGTCAGGGAAGCCGCGGTTGCCGTCGGGACCTGCAAGGGAAGTCTAAACCGGAGGTGGGGTTGCTCCGGCAAGACCCTCCGACGCTCAAGTCAGTTCTCTGCCTCAACAAGAATGGAGTGCTCGAACGGAGAATCTAGCAGAGTTTTGAGATAAGGAAATGAGCTTAGAGAATAACGTATCTGAGACCCCCTTTTATAGGCGGAGGGGGCAACGGATTGATGGCGACATTTGTAACCGTCTGGTAGTGGGCCGCCCATGGACAGGAGAATTTATTGCGAAAGATAGTGGGGTAGACCCGTGGCTATTGTCATAGCCTGCCACGTAGGGCCTGTTGCAGGTAGTGGAGCGGCGTCCGTTGCCGCTAGTTGTCAGCGAGTAGTGGGATCGTGCAGCACCTGCCGCAGGGAGCGGAGCAGAATCATGGCCGTTGACACAGCCTGTCAGAGAGTAATGGAGCCGCACGGAATCCGCTACAGGAAGTGGAACAGGATCATGGTTGTTATTGTGATCTGCCAAGGGGCGCGGATCTGTTGATCGAGGCTCGACAGCGGTCGGAGTCTGGCTTCTGTAGAAGTCCGGGAAGGGTTCTCCTTTCGATTGGGGTCGTAGGTGGAGTCCGGCTCCCGTAGGAGTCCGGACGGAGCTTACCTGCAGTGGATATTGAAAGCGGAACCCGGCTCCCGTAGGAGTCCGGGCGGAGCATTCTGCAATCAAAGTTAAAGATGAAGTCCGGCTCCCGCGGGAGTCCGGACGGAGCTTACCAGCAGCTGATACTGAGGGCGGAGCCCGGCTCCCGTAGGAGTACGGGTGGAGCTGAGCTGCTGTTGATATCGAAGGCGGAGCCCGGCTCCCGTAGGAGTCCGGGCGGAGCTGAGCTGCTCGAAGTCGAAGGCGGAGCCCGTCTCCCGTAGGAGTCCGGGCGGAGCTGAGCTGCTGTCGATGCCGGTGGTGTAGCCCAGCTCCCATAGGAGTCCGGGCGGAGCTGAGTTGCTCGAAGTCGAAGGCGGAGCCCGGCTCCCGTAGGAGTCTGGGCGGAGCTGAGCTGCTGTCAATGCCGGTGGTGGAGCCCGGCTCCCGTAGGAGTCCGGGCGGAGTCGAGCTGCTCAAAGTCGAAGGCGGAACCCGGCTCCCATAGGAGTCCGGGCGGAGCTGAGCTGCTCGAAGTCGAAGGCGGAGCCCGACTCCCGTAGGAGTCCGGGCGGAGCTGAGCTGCTGTCGATGCCGGTGGTGGAGCCTGGCTCCCGTAGGAGTCCGGGCGGAGCTGAGCTGCTCGAAGTCGAAGGTGGAGCCCGGCTCCCGTAGGAGTCCGGGCGGAGCTGAGCTGCTGTCGATGCCGGTGGTGGAGCCCGGCTCCCGTAGGAGTCCGGACGGAGTCGAGCTGCTCGAAGTCGAAGGCAGAGCCCGGCTCCCGTAGGAGTCCGGGCGGAGCTGAGCTGCTCGAAGTCGAAGGCGGAGCCCGACTCCCGTAGGAGTCCGGGCGGAGCTGAGCTGCTCGAAGTCGAAGGCGGAGCCCGGCTCCCGTAGGAGTCCGGGCGGAGCTGAGCTGTTCCGTCGTCGATTCCGCTGGGGGTTTCGGCTGTGGGTATTTTATACCCAACAATAATGATTAAGGGCTTGGATGAGCTTAAGAAGCTTGACCATACATAAAGAATTGCAAATAGATTTGATCCTGTAATCCCTTATCAGTTTATATAGACTGTTTATAGTAAACTATCATATTAATTAGATCGATTGCACTTGATTAAAATATTGAATATTTTGGTGACTACCGAAGGAATCTTAAAGAGTTCAAGAGGTAGGTTCTTGTTGTGGAGCGGACTTCTACTTCTAAGAGAAGGTCTACTTGAAAGAAAAAGAAGTCTATGAAGAAACATAGTTTGAGAGCAAGCCAAAAAAGGAACTGTCCTGTATACTAGAAAAACCTAAAGGAAAGAAAAGGGGCATGCCTTCAGAAGGTATATTGGGTCTGCTCGATATCGGTATCTAAGCAAATAGTGAGTACCGTGGGATCTGAGAGATCCAGAAATAAGATGAACCTAAAGTATATGTGGAATCTCAGGTTTGGTCATATTAGAGAGTACAAAATAAATAAATTAGAATGGCATGAGGCTTTAGGCTCATTAACTCTCGAGTTGTTTTCGGTTTATAAATTTTGCCTTTAAGGATAAATGGCCAAACTACTCTTTGTGGGATACAGGGTGAGGACCATTGAGATATTTGATCTAGTACACATTGATGTGTGTAGTCCATTTGATATGCAAGCCAGGGTCGTTATCTTTTCTTCGATACTTTTATCGATGACTTTTCATGGTATAGGTATATGTGTAAGACATTAATCTAAAGTCTTTGAAAGGTTCAAATAATTCAGATATGAGATAAAGAAGCAAATTAAAAAACCTTTAAGATTCTTCAATGAGATTGAGGAGATGTATACCTCAATGAGATTTTCTAACCCATCTCAAGGAAAACGACTTATTTTCACAATGGACTTGTTGGGTATAAAATACCCCCAGCCGAAGTTTGTAAAAGACCAACCCTTCTAGGACTTTTCCAGCTTCCGACCTTGTGTGGCATCTTTCTGAACCCCCTCGACCGTCCGAGCTTCAACAAAACCATCTGGACTTCTCTGATAATGAGCTTCTCCATTCATCTACCAGACTGCTCCAAAGGCTCTCTGGGCTTCACTATCAGCCGATCTTCTACAGTGATCAACTATTCTCCGAATCCCTTCCAGACTTCTTTCAGCCACGAACGACCCTACTCCAAACTTCTTTCGAACTTCATCAATATTCGAGCTTCTCTGACAATGAGATTTCTACAGTAACCAGACTCCATCCAAGTTTTCATGACGGTCGACCGCCTTTCGGATTCCACCCGAGCTCCTGCGAGAGCCAAACTTTTACAGCAAGCAATCTACTCCGAACTCCTACTGCAGGCAGTCTACTGTAGATATCTACTTCGGATCCCAGACGAGCTTTTGCAACGGGACAGGTTCCACCAACCAGGTCACTACTCCGAGCTTCCACAACAGCCGATCTTCGATCGAGCTTCTATAACAGATGGGCTCCAGCAGCTAGATTTCTACAACGATCGATCACCTTCGGTGTCTGCCGAACCTCCCCAGCCATCAACCTTCAATAGTGTCAGCCTGACTTCAACAATGCCATCCAGACTTCCACAGAATCCCCAGACTCCTCCAGCAGACGAACCTCCCCAACACCTTTCGAAGTCCACCACAGGTCGACCCTCCACTAGATTCTTCATGAAACCGGACTTCTCCAATAGAAATTCCCCATCCGAGCTTCTACAGCAGATGGTTCCCACCGCAGCATCAGTGCTCTAGGTGCCCAATAACAGTAGACCCATCACAACCTCGAAAACATCCGAACTTCTCCTAAATCGATGAGATAGAGAGCCATTCCGCTCCATCAGACATCCCAGTCGAGCTTCAGTCGACAGATCCAAACTCTCTGGCAAGTCACGACAATGGTTGCTACCCTACTCCATTCTCTGCAACGGATTTCGTATGGCTCTACCACTCTCTGGCAAGTCACGACAATGGCCACTACCCTACTCCGCTCTCTGCAATAGATTCCACGTGGCTCCACCACTCCGCTCTCTGTAACAAACTCCACGTGGCCCTGAATGGCCCCTGGCACCACTACTCTCTGTAACAAACTCTGTGTGGCTTTGAACGGCCCACTACTAGGCGGTTACAGACATCGCTATCAATTAGTTATGCTCGCCATCTATAAAAAGGGACCTCCAGATACGTTCTTCTCTAAGCTTTAAACTCTATCTTGAAACTCTGCTAAAATTCTCACTCGAGCACTCCATTTCTGTTGAAGCAGAGTACTGACTTGAGCATCGGAGGGTCTTGCTGGAGCACCCCCAACTCCGGTTTAGACTTTCCTTGCAGGTCCTGACGGCGGCCGCAGTCATCTCAACTCCAACTTCTCTGACTTCGGTGGAATTCTGCACCAACAGAATTGGCGCTAGAGGAAGGGCACTGTGTCTTCGCAGTACTATTGTTCTTAAAGGAGTGCTCAACGGGACTGTCTTCGGTCATCTTTTCTGACATCCTCTTCTCGTTCTTCTTCTAGATCTCCACCTGATGCCTCCCCGAAAGGCATCCACCAGGCGATCCACGGCCTCCGCGGCCAAATCTCAGCAAGCTTCACAAGCTCCAGCCTCATCTCCAATTTTTCAGGCTCCTCCTCCTCCGACGATGATGGTAGTCGGCATGGAGCAGTTCAACCTGCTGATTCAGTAGGTCAGAGGCCTCACCGAAGCAGTGCAGGCCATGCAGCAGCAGCAGTAACAGCTGCAAGAGTCAGTGCAGTTGGAAAGAGCATCATCGAAGTTCCAAAATCCAGCAGTAGGGCAGGCCACTTGGGTCAGTCACCCTGTCTTCCCCGGAAAGGGGAATCCGAGGGTGGAGAGTGTTGGGAATAGTATCCCAAAGCCAATCATCAGCCTGTTGACAGTTGTGCTCATTTTTATATTTGTACATGAATTATGAATTAATAAAAATTATTTTGGTATTTTTTCATCACAAAATATTTCATTTTCTAATGAACTCCTATGTTGTGGTGAAGTCCTTAGGACTATTTAGACTCAACAAAGGAGGATTTGTCATTTAGTCCTTAAATTTGTTTGCGACCAAATGATACATTGTTACCAAGGATGACAATATTTATCAAGCATAGGTCGTTGTGTCCCATATAGGTTGGTTGTCCTCTTAACCAATGAGTGTGGAGACACTGGTATGGCATACAGGTGAGATGTAAGGGTACATCTGCACTGAACGTGACCAACTTTGGAGCTATTTCTGCTGTCAAGATTTGCTCCGATAGAATATGGGTATAAATATCCCTCCAACCTGAGACCGCCACGGTGACTTGCAAGCAACTCACTGCACTTAGGCACTAGACAATCTGAATTTTTAATTCAGTGATGGAAGGCTGCTGGGTGTAGTCAAGTACTTGACTTGTCGGTGCGTGTGTCAAGATGGGATTGACCACTCCAGTTTAAGAGCTATGTATAGTCATGTTTCAATTTAGCAAAACCTTGGCTGGGTAGTCCTTGTGAGGAGTCACAGGACTGTTTGAGTTGAGCACGATTCGGATAATCTGATCAAGGTTGACAGTTTAACCCTGAGTCATCCTAAACACAGGGGTCAAAAGGATGAATTATACAGTAACCATATTCATGTAGATTCTGAGTGTTGCGATTGTGACTCTTCGACCTATCCGGACGTCGGGTACCATTGTTAGATGGTTCGATTAGTACAGGAATTGGTTCCTGTGCTACCGGCTTAGGTTCGAACCTGCGGGGTCACACACATTAGAGGTTCCTATCTGATCTGATGGCTGATGTAGAATCCTACATATTTGAGACTCAGTGATCGAGAATCAAGATTCTCTGATCATGAGTTCCACATATTATGGGTACCGGGGTCAAGAGTCCCACTGGTTGGGATTTTTCGATCAGGATTACATATCGATGAATTTTGATGCCCGATTGCCCATAGAATTTGGACTCAATATTTATGAGAGGTTTAATTAGTGATTTGATCACTAATTAACTCAATTTGATGGAGTAATTATTTTTGGATCAAGTCCAATTGAATTGGATTCAATTGGGTTTGACTCGATTAGGTTAAGAGTTGACCTAATCATCGAGATGGTTTGGTCTCCGATTTGATCAGGGGTTGGGCTTAATCAAATCTAGATTTGATTAAGATTTTATTGAGCCTAATTAAGCCTAATTTAGTTGGATTTAAAGTAGTCTAATTGGACCTAACTTATTTGGTTCAATTAGGTTGGTTTAAATAATTAAACCACCTTGACCCAATCTCCATGCGCCACCTCACTTCCATTGCACTCATTTGAATTCATGAGAAGGAACTTCTCATGAATTTTTTCCTCATGCCAAGCCCTCTCCACGCCCCACTTTAATGTGCCATTTGAATGGATAAGGATGATTGGTTGGCCATTCAAATTCAAAATAAAGTTTGAATTTGAATGGGCAATCAATCTTTGCACCTTATCCTTTTTTTTACGCCCCATTTATTACATGAGAAAAGATTTCTCATGAAATCACTCCATGCACAATTTAAGCCATGCCTCACGCCTTTAGTAGATAAGGGATGAGTTGGTGTCCATTTGAATTCAAAATTTGATTTGAATTTAAATGTGCAATTACTCATCTTTATCTTTTCTTTTGGATAAGACGTTTGACGTTGTTATAAAAGGAGGAGAAGAGTTGAGCGTGCAAGAAGAAGATTTTTGGAGAAAAATTTTGGGACGTGAGAAGTCTTGTGCATGAGAAGGAAGTCCATATCCTTCCAAGAGAAAAAGAAAGAAAAGAAAAAAAAGTGGGTGCAAGGTTTCTGGTGAGTTCCCTAGAGTTTTAGCCTGGGGTTCGGAAAGTGAGAAAGTGAGCTACGAGTGTTGTGAGCCCATAAAATCTCAGGAAGATCTTCAACATCCTATCAAGCATGTCTGTTGACGATCCAGAGCATCCGAAGAATCGACAGACATCGATCGAAGGAGTTTGATCAACATCGATCGTCAAAAGGGCTCTGCAACGAGCTAGAACTCGTGAGAAGTTGATCAGACCAGAAGCTTCGTGTGGATGATCCACAGTGGCCAGACACGCTGTATAGCTGCATCGCGATGATCAGACTCTTCCGACGGTGATCAGATTGCGACGATCTACTATCCGCACAAAGGTATTGTGTTCTAAACACATTACAATACAATGTTTACTGTTCGAATTTGAATTTTAAATTTAAATGAAAGCATGCTATATATCATATTTAGATCCTAGTATAGGGTAAATTCATATTAATTAATTAAATTAATTAATATTTTTCCACTGTAAAATAATAATTTTGAAAAAATTTTAAAATTATCATTTTACCCCTGCACTGAATTCTCCCACAAATGGTATCAGAGCGGGTTCTTAGATATGATATATATATTTGCATGCGTAGATTAAGTTGTAATCTAAAAGTTTAAATTTAAAATTTAAAATTTAAAAATTTAAAATTTGAATTTTAAAAATTATTCGAAATTCAAAATTCAAAAGTTTGAAATTCAAAATTTGAAATTTGAAATTCAAAATTCAAAATTCAAAAATTTGAAATTCAAAATTTGAAATTTGAAATTTGGTTAAAATTTTAAATTTGAAATTCAAAATTTAAAATTCAAAATTTGAAATTCAAAATTTGAAATTCAAATATTTGAAATTTGAAATTTGTTTGAAATTTGAAATTTAAAATTTGAAATTTGAAATTTAAAATTTAAATTTTAAATTGGTATATTTAGATATACTGGATCCAAGTAGCAAGTAATCGAATTGGGTTGGTTGCCATGGCCGTCCGATCATAGGAGAAAAGTAGGGTTTAAAGGCCCTCTCCTCCCATTCGATGGGGTCTGCTATGGCGGTAGGGGTGCCACTGTAATTATATCCTATGCAGATGAAGTAGTGAAAGGAATTAATTGTAAATGTTCAATTATAAAATTTATCATGAATGTGTTAGATTAGATCTAAAGGAATATTCATGATTTATTTTGATTGAGTTATTTTCTATTATGTAATTAGCAATAGGATTGCTATTTATGAAATGTGCTGATCTATTTGTGAAATGAGTCAACATATTTGGTGAACAAAAAATAAAACCTTTCAAATTTAAAAATTATTTTTGAAATGCCAAATCCTGACCCATCAGCCCAAATACTTAATTAAAAGAATTAAGTGTTGTCTAGTAAATTGTGAATTAAGACCTAAGACAATTGAATAAACTTGTGGGTCAATGGGTTAGATAGATTAGGTCCATAATTGGGTTAGACCTAAGGTTAGCTTAAAGAAATGGACTAAATTAGAGTAATTGGTCAAATCTAATCAAAGGTTGAATTAGATTAGGTCAAGGATACTCTAGACTCAACTCCAATAGTTGTAGTTGAATGGGTCCATGTCTTTAACTAGACTAAGATGGACTTAATTTATGGCTATGCAGTGGAACCCTATTTAATTAGTTGATCAAATTAAAACTAATGAACCGGTTGGTGTAAGGTAAGTTTGGCAGTTTGACCAGTGGTTTTTAAGCGGGAGCTACTCGCAGTGATTCGATCTCTGATGAGTTAATGGCTTATCCCCACCACTGATCTCACTTACCTGGCCAACCTGGTGAATTAGATTTTGATTAGATCACTTGGTGATTAGGACTCACCCATGTCATTAGGTAAATCAGTTTGACTGATTTAGGTGCTCCTAATGCCAGCTTTAATTAAATCTTTTTTTAATCTGACTTGGTGAAGTCAGTGGGAGGATTGAAATTGGCTGGATATTTTCTTCTCATCTATCTTTTAATAAAATCCTCAAAAATTATTAGGTCCCTAAAAATGATTAAGTTATATTGATAACTAAGTCATAGTCTCCCATTAAGTGAGTGATAATGAGTCCATTAGTTTAATAATCATTGGAGGCCCAAAGGCCTGGTACTTATTGACTAATAGAATTATCATTCATAATATGATAATTTGGTTTGAGTCTTTCTGATGGTGGTCAGGTTGGCCGGCCAAAGTCGGGCCTGATCATTTATTGGTCCGATTCACCAAATCAAATCATGTTAATGGTTGGACCTAACCAGATCTTTTTAGTGAAGGCCAAAGCCTACTGATTAGGTTCTGGGGCAAAATCAATTACTAAAAGTTGTTTAGAGAAACAACTGGTTATGAACCTACCCATAGATGCATATGGGTTGACCAACCAAAGTTGGGCTCGTGTGTAGTCTGTGTGGATTCTAGTACCCACTAAGGAATTAAAGTAATTTCTCGAATTGGAGGTTGAGGCTACCAGTTCGTAAAAATACTGAGAGAAACTTTAGACTAAAGTCCAAGTTTTTAGTATTTATAATTTATGTACTAATAGAGGTCTGATTTTCCTTTATGCAGCTATGGCCACTACCCTGTCGCTCCGGTCATTATTAGATAATTACAAGCTCATGGGACCTAATTTCGATAGCTGGTATCAAAAATTAAAAATCATCCTTGAGCATGAGCGGATCCTTTATTTAGTAACGGATTCGGCACCTGAGGAACCAGTCCTGAACATTAGAGGGACGGTCCGAGACACTTATCAGAAGTGGCTCAACAACGGCACCACCGTTCGATGCATTATGCTGGCGGTAATGAATGATGAGTTCAGCCGCAGGTTCGAGAATGCCCAGCCACAGGAGATGCTTCAAATATTGAACGACTCCTTTGACACGCCTAACGACGTTGAAAGGCACAAAACTAGTTGTGTCATTTTCAATGCTCGGATGAGGGATGGAGCCTCAATCACTGATCATGTACTATATATGATCGAAATGATTGAGCGCCTAAGTAAACTGGGCTTTCCCCTGCACGAGCAGCTCGATAAGGATGCGATTCTTAATTTATTGCCCAAGTCCTTCTTCCCCATCCTTACTCATTTTTGGATGACAAAGCCTGCAGTGAACTACCATGGCTTGTTGGGGTTGCTGCAGAACTTTGAGAAGGATCACCAGCTCCATAAGGAGTCGGTGAATGTTGTGGGAGGGTCTTCTTCTGGTCATCGACCCTTTAAGAAAGGGAAGAAGAAGAACAAGAAGAAGAAGAATAAGAAGGTGCAGCTGCATGCTGGGACGTCTGCACAAGATCAGACCAAGAAGCGCAAGCCCGACCAGAGCTAGGCGGAGTGCTTCTTTTGCAAGAAGCAGGGGCACTGGAAGAGGAACTGTCCTCTATACATTGCCTCCCTGGACCTGAATAGGCCGAAGAAGAAGCAAGGTACTTATATGATAACACCTTGCAATTTTTCCATTTGTGATACTGCTGTCTGGGTATTGGATACCGAAAGCCCTTATCATATTTGTAATTCGATGCAGGGTCTGCAGGTCAGTAGGAGATTTGATGAAGGCGAGAGATTCCTAAACGTTGGAGATGGAAGCAAAGTTTCAGTTCTAGCATTAGGAATCATGAACCTTGTAATCAATTCTCGAAATATAATTCTGAGTGAATGTCACTATTGTCTAAGTTTTTTATTAAATATTATTTCTGTAGGCCTTTTGGCCATGAACGGTTATCAATTTTTAATAAAAGAAAATGTTTGCAATATCATTTTGAATGGTGTTACAATGTTTGTTGGACAACTTAATAATAGAATTTACTTTCTATCACAACCTATTAATGTGGTTCAAACCTCCAGTAAACACCCTAGAATAGATAATGTATCAGAAGTCTACCTTTGGCACTGTAGGCTAGGTCATATCAATAAGAATAGGATAAACAGATTGGCTCAAGAAAGAATTCTTGAAGTAGGTGATTGTGAATCACTTCCAACCTGTGAGTCTTGTCTTCTTGGTAAAATGACCAAATCATCTTTTACTAGAAAAGGTGAGCGAGCCAGTGAACTCTTGGGTCTGGTACATTCTGATGTATGTGGACCCATGAGCTCAAGTGCAAGAGGTGGATATTTCTACTTCATAACCTTCACAGATGACCTATCGAGGTATGGGTATGTCTATTTAATGAAGCATAAATCGGAGTCATTTGAAATGTTCAAACTATTCTGAAATGAGGTAGAAAAATAAACTGAAAAGTGTATTAAAACTCTTTGATCTGATCGAGGAGGTGAATATCTTTTCAATGATTTTCTGACATATCTTGGGAAGAATGGGATTCTCTCTCAGTGGACTCCTCTTGGAACACCACAACATAATGGTGTATCTGAAAGGAGAAATCAGATCTTGTTGGATATGGTTCGATCCATGATGGAGTTTGCTGGTCTGCCGATCTCCCTCTGGGGATATGCACTCGAATCGGCTTGTTACCTTCTAAATAGAGTTCTGAGTAAGTCTGTAACCAAAATGCCATATGAGATATGGATAGGATGTAAGCCAGTACTCTCGCACCTTAGGGTTTGGGGGTGTCCGACTTATGTTAAACGTTTAATTACGGATAAGCTTGGACCTAGATCTGACAAGTATAATTTTATAGGGTACCCAAAAGAGACCAAAGGGTATTACTTCTACCTTGCTGATAAGCAAAAAGTGTCTGTTAGTCTTAAGGCAATCTTTTTGGAAAAGGAGTTCCTTGGTGAAGGGACTGTTGCCTCTAAGGTCGAACTTGACGAAGTTCGATAGGTGAAAAAACCGACACAAGTTGCTGAACCTGAACCAGATTTGGTTAGATCAGATTCGGAGCCCATTGTTCAAGCACCCTTAAGGCGATCTGGTAGAGTACCACGTCAACCGGACAGATACTATGGTTTCTTAGTCCGGGACGACGATCCTATCGAACTTGATGAAAACGATGAGGATCCAATCACCTACATGGATGCAATGCAGAGATCCGACTCTGAAAAATGGCTAGAGGCCATGAAATCCGAAATGGAGTCCATGAAGGTCAACGATGTGTGGACATTGGTTGACCCACCCGAAGGAGTAAAACCCATAGGGTGTAAATGGGTCTTCAAGAGGAAGAGAGGCACAGACGGAAAGATGGAAACCTATAAAGCCCATCCGGTTGCCAAGGGATATCGTCAATGTTATGGTATAGACTATGACGAGATGTTTTCTCCTATGGCAATGCTCAAATCTATTCGGATTATGCTTGCGATAGCTGCCCATCTGGGCTATAAAATCTGACAGATGGATGTGAAGACAGCTTTCCTAAATGGAGAGCTGGATGAAGAGGTGTATATGATACAACCTGAAGGATTCACATCCACAGATGAGTCTAAGGTGTGCAAGCTACAGAGGTCCATTTATGGACTTAAGCAGGCATCCCGGAGTTGGAACATACGTTTTGATAGGACGATCAAGATGTATGGCTTCGTTAAGAACGGAGAAGAGCCCTGCATTTATAAGTGGGCTAATGGTCTAGTAGTAGTATTTCTTGTATTGTATGTGGATGACATTCTCTTAATCGAAAATGATGTCTCTGCATTACAGGGAATAAAGATTTGGCTGTCATCACAGTTCTCCATGAAGGATCTGGGAGAAGCTTCCTACATCCTAGGGATGAGGATCTATAGGGGTAGATCTAAAAGGTTGCTTGGTTTGTCTCAGTCCACGTACATTGATACTATGCTGAAGAGGTTCAGCATGGAGAATTTCAAGAAAGGCTATCTTCCGATAGGCCATGGAATTTCTCTCTCAAAGAAGGATTATCCGACAACGCCTCAAGAGAGAGAGCGTATGGGTAGGATTCTATATGCTTCGGCAATGGGATCTATCATGTACGCCATGACATGTACACGACCAGATGTGGCATACTCACTAGGGGTAGTGAGTAGATACCAATCTGATCCAGGGGAGAATCACTGGAAGGTTGTTAAAATCATCCTAAAGTATTTAAGAAATACTAAGGACCAGTGGTTTGTTTATGATGAATCGGACTTGAGACTTATAGGGT
The DNA here is from genome assembly GCF_000442705.2 of Elaeis guineensis. Classification (NCBI taxonomy): domain Eukaryota; kingdom Viridiplantae; phylum Streptophyta; class Magnoliopsida; order Arecales; family Arecaceae; genus Elaeis; species Elaeis guineensis. The sequence goes on along the minus strand of NC_026006.2, from coordinate 35,217,618 downwards.
TTACAGACTCTAGTTTCCAGTCTGATCATGATGACAGCAAAAGTGTGTCAGGATTTATTTTTACCCTTAATGGTGGGGCTATCTGCTGAAAAAGTTCCAAGTAGCACACAGTGGCTGATTCAGTTTGTGAGGCAGAGTATGTCGCTGCATCAAATGCTGCCAAAGAAGCGGTGTGGCTGAGAAAATTCATCACCGAGCTTGGAGTAGCACCCTCCCTTGTTGGTCCAGTTCTGCTCTACTGTGACAGCTCTGGAGCCATTGCTCAGGCGAAGGAACCAAAGGCGCACCAGTGGACGAAGCATATTCTGCGCCAATACCATCTCATCCGGGAAATTATGGATCGAGGTGACGTCGATCTTCAGAAGATCGATGGAAAGAAGAACCTGGCTGACCCATTCACTAAAGCCATTACGGTGAAAGAGTTCGACAACTACAAGTCGAAGATGGGTATTAGATACTGCACCGATTGGCTTTAGGCCAAGTAGGAGATTGTTGGGAATAGTGTCCCAAAGCCAATCATCAGCCTGTTGATGGTTGTGCTCATTTTTGTATTTGTACATGAATTATGAATTAATAAAAATTATTTTGATATTTTTTCATCACAAAATATTTTATCTTTTAATGAACTCCTATGTTGTGGTGAAGTCCTTAGGACTATTTAGACTCGACAAAGGAGGATTTGTCATTTAGTCCTTAAATCTATTCGCGATCAAATGATACGTTGTTACCAGGGATGACAACGTTTATCAAGCATAGGTCATTGTGTGCCATATAGGTTGGTTGTCCTCTTAACCAATGAGTGTGGAGACACTGGTATGGCATATAGATGAGATGTAAGGGTACATCTGCACTGAACGTGACCAACTTTGGAGCTATTTCTGCTGTCAAGATTTGCTCCAATGGAATATGGGTATAAATATCCCTCCGATCTGAGACCGCCACAGTGACTTGCAAGCAACTCACTGCACTTAGGTACTGGACTACCTGAATTTTTAATTCAATGACAGAAGGCTGCTGAGTGTAGTCAAGTACTTAACTTGTCGGTGCGTGTGTCAAGATGGGATTGACCACTCCAGTTTAGGAGCTGTGTACAGTCGTGTTTCAATTTAGCAAAACTTTGGCCAGGGTAGTCCTTGTGAGGAGTCACAAGACTGTTTGAGTTGAGCACGATTCGGATGATCTGATCAGGGTTGACAGTTTAACCCTGAGTCATCCTAAACACAGGGGTCAAAAGGATGAATTATACAGTAACCATATTCATGTAGGTTCTGAGTGTTGCGATTGTGACTCTTCGACCTATCCGAACGTCAGGTACCATTGCTAGATGGTCACTTCAATTAGTACAGGAATTGGTTCCCGTACTATCGGCTTAGGTTCGAACCTGCGGGGTCACACACATTAGAGGTTCCTATCTGATTTGATGGCTGATGTAGAATCTCACATGTTTGGGACTCAGTGATCGAGAATCAAGATTCTCTGATCATGAGTTCCACACATTATGGGTATCGGGTCAAGAGTCCCACTGGTTGGGACTTTTCGATCAGGGTTACATATCGATGAATTCTGATACCCGATTGCCCATCGAATTTGGATTCAGTATTTATGAGAGGTTTAATTAGTGATTTGATCGCTAATTAACTCAATTTAATTGAGTAATTATTTTTAGATCAAGTCCAATTGAATTGGATTCAGTTGGGTTTGACCCGATTAGGTTAAGAGTTGACCTAATCGTCGAGATGGTTTGGTCCCTGATTTGATCAGGGGTTGGGCTTAATGAATTTTTGATTTGATTAGGATTTTACTGAGCCTAATTAATCCTAATTTAGTTGGATTTAAATTAGTCTAATTGGACCTAACTTATTTAGTTCAATTAGGTTGGTTTAAATAATTAAACCACCTTGACCCAATCTCCATGTGCCACCTCACTTCCATTGCACCCATTTGAATTCATGAGAAGGAACTTCTCATGAATTTTTTCCTCACGCCAAGCCCTCTCCACGCCCCACTTTAATGTGCCATTTGAATGGATAAGGATGATTGGTTGGCCATTCAAATTCAAAATAAAGTTTGAATTTGAATGGGCAATCAATCTTTGCACCTTATCCCTTTTTTTACGCCCCATTTATTACATGAGAAAAGATTTCTCATGAAATCACTCCATGCATAATTTAAGCCACGCCTCACACCTTTAGTGGATAAGGGATGAGTTGGTGTCCATTTGAATTCAAAATTTGATTTGAATTCAAATGTGCAATTACTCATCTTTATCTTTTCTTTTGGATAAGATGTTTGACATTGTTATAAAATTAAGAGAAGAGTGGGGCGTGCAAGAAGAAGATTTTTGAAGAAAAATTCTAGGGTGTGAGAAGTCTTGTGCATGAGAAGGAAGTCCATATCCTTCCAAGAGAAAAAAAAAGAAAAGAAAGAAAAGTGGGTGCAAGGTTTTCGGTGAGTTCCCTAGAGTTTTAGCCTGGGGTTCGAGAAGTGAAAAGTGAGCTACGAGTGTTGTGAGCCCATAAAATCTCAGGAAGATCTTCAACATCCTCTCAAGCATGTCTGTTGATAATCCAAAGCATCCAAAGAATCGACAGACATCGATCGAAGGAGTTCGATCAGCATCGGCCATCAAAAGGGCTCTACAACGAGCTAGCACTCGTGAGGAGTCGATCAGATCGGGAGCTTTGTGTGGATGATCCGTAGAGGTCAGACACGCTGTGTGACTGCATCACGATGATCAGACTCTCTCGATGGTGATTAGATTGTGACGATCTACTATCCGCACAAAGGTATTGTGTTCTGAACACATTACAGTAAAGTATTTACTGTTCGAATTTAAATTTCAAATTTAAATGAAAGTATGCTATATATCATATTTAGATCCTAGTGTAGAATAAATTCATATTAATTAATTAGATTAATTAATATTTTTTTGCTATAAAATCATAATTTTGAAAAAGTTTTAAAATGACCATTTTACTCCTGCACTGAATTCTCCCACAGAGAGCCCTCAATCTGATCACGATTCCACCCCCGGAGGGTCCCTACCTTCATTCTGCCAGAAGACCCTCGAGACTCACAGTCGAGAGGACCTCCAGGATCAAAGGCTCCAGGAGATGAACCGACGGATCGAAGAGCTCCGCCATGCTCCCCCTGCTTATGGTGAGGACATCTGTACTGACCCTCCTTTCTCTCAAATGATCATGCAGGAACCAATCCCGCCAAACTTCAAGCTCCTCCAATTCAAAAGCTACGACGGGACCTCGAATCCGGTTGACCACCTAGAGGCCTTCCGGACAATGATGCTGCTCCATGGCGTGCCAGATGCCATCCTGTACCGAGCTTTCCCATCTACCTTGAAGGAAGCAGCAAGGAACTGGTACTCGATGCTGAAGTCGGGTACTATCTTCTCCTTTGATTAGATGAGCCATCAGTTTGCGGCTCATTTTGTTAGCAGCCGGCGTCCCGAGAGAGGTTCGGAGTCCCTTATCAACATCAAGCAGAAGGAGGGAGAATCCATCCGAACCTATGTCAACCGATTTAACACCGCCGCATTAGAGGTCCGAAACTTGGACCAATCAGATGCAATGGCCACCTTAAAGAGCGGTCTTCAAAAGAATGATCTTCTGTTCTCCCTGAAAAAGAAGTATCCCAGGGACTTCGTTGATTTGCTGGCTCGGGCCGAAGGATATGCCCGAGCAGAGGAAGCCTTCAAGTTGAAGGACGAGGAGGCCGCGAAGGAGCGACAAGCGGGTGGCTCCAACAAGCCCGCAACTGAAAAAGGGCCTAGTGAAGCTCGACCACGTTCTCGAATTTCTCCCGGACATAGGCGTGTCCGGACTCCTCCCCGAGCTCATAAGCAAAGGAGCTCGGACCGCAGAGTTCGACGGGGCTCTCCCCCAGGAAGATTCCACAGCTACGCCCCTCTCAATGCTCTAAAAACCCAGGTGCTAATGGAGGTCAGGGAGTAGCTGCCGAGGTCGAAAAGGATGCGCTCGCACCTCGAGAAGCACAACCCAAACAAATTCTGCCTCTATCATCGTGACCACGGCCACAACACGGAGGAGTGTATTCAGCTCTGAGATGAAATCGAGGAGCTCATTAGGCAGGGTCGGCTCGATAGATTCATCTGACGCCGACCTGAAGGTAGAGAGGATCGGTCGAAGGCCCTGCCACAATCGGAGCCACCAAGGAGGGAAGAATAGCCTGGAGATCGATCTCCAAACGGGATCATCAACACCATCTCTGGAGGGCCCCGGAGGGGAGCGGCCAGTGGATCGGCCGGACTGCTCAAGCAGCAAAGAACTGAAGGATCTATAACTTTTTCTGAAGAAGATGTCCGAGAGATCCAATTCTCCCATAACGATGTGGTTGTAGTTTCTTTAAATATTGCTGATTATGATGTACACCGCATTCTTGTTGATAGTGGAAGCTCGATCGATATTTTGTTTTACGATGCATTCTCAAAAATGTCCATCCCTGATGGTCGGCTAGGGTCGATTAGCTCCTCGTTGGTAGGGTTTACTGGCGATGCTGTGCTAGTGAAGGGAGTAATAACTTTGACTGTAGTTGCAGGTCGGTATCCAAAATAATCTAGAGTGCTAGTGGATTTCCTGATAGTGAGGGCGCCGTCTGCCTACAACGCAATACTCGACCGACTTGGTCTCAACACCCTCCGAGCTATAGTATCGACCTACCATTTGAAATTAAAAATTTCTACCGATCAGGGGGTCGGAGAAGTCAGAGGAGATCAAGTCCTGACAAGACATTGCTATAACATAGCCCTACAAAGAAATGGTCAGCCTGACCCCTGTCCGGTTGATGGGTTGGACACCTGCGACAACCTGACTGAAGAATAGGGTGAGCCAATAGAAGATCTTGTCTCAATTCCTTTGAATAATGGGAATGAAGAGCACGTGGTGAAGATCGGCTCCAACTTGGGGAAAGAGGTGCGGACACAGCTTATTAATTTTCTACAAAAGAATGCGGATGTTTTCGCTTGGGCTCCGACGGACATGCCAGGGATCGATGCTGAAGTTATGGAATACCGTCTGGCTGTTGATCCCAAGCACTGACCGACGAAGAAAAAAGTTTGAAGTCATGCATCAGAAAGACAAATGGCAATAGCCGAGGAAGTTGATAAACTCCTGAAAGTCGGGTTCATCAGAGAGGTCAACTATCCGAGCTGGGTTTTCAATGTTGTCCTGGTTAAGAAGGCGAACGATAAATGAAGGATGTGTATAGACTTCAAAAAGCTGAATAAAGTCTGTCCGAAGGATAGTTACCCTCTACTCAGAATCAATCAATTAGTAGATGCAACCTCAGGCCACGAGCTTCTCACTTTCATGGATGCGTTCTTCGGCTACAATCAAATCAGGATGGCACCAAAGGATGAAGAAAAAACTACTTTTATTACTAACCGTGGCCTTTATTGTTATAGGGTCATGCCTTTTGGCCTCAAAAATACAGGGGTGACCTATCAGCGGCTGGTAAACAAGATCTTCAAAGAGCAGATTGACTGCAACATGGAGGTCAACGTGGACGATATGCTCGTAAAAAGCAAATCCTTGATGAACCACGTCGCCAACCTTGAGGAGACCTTCAGCACCCTCCGAAAATACAAGATGAAGCTGAACCCAGCCAAGTGCACTTTTGGAGTAACCTCAGAAAAATTCTTGGGCTTTATGGTATCGGGATGCGGGATTGAAGCAAACCTGAAAAAGATTCACGCCATCCAAGAAATGACCGCCCCAAAGTCAATAAAGGAAGTTCAGCGCCTTACTGGGAGAGTAGCGGCTCTAAATCGCTTTGTCTCAAGATCGGCCGAGTGGTGCCTACCTTTCTTTCAGACTCTCAAGTAGCTGAAGAACTTCTGTTGGACCACTGGATGTCAGTAAGCATTCGAAGAACTGAAGAACTACCTCAGCTCATCTCCACTATTGGCAAAGCCCGAACCTGGAGAGGAGTTATTCCTGTACCTGGCGGTCTCCCCTGTGGCTCTCGCAGCAGTTCTGATTAAGGAAGAAGCAAAAATTTAACGGCCGATCTACTACATGAACCGAGTATTGAGAGATGCCGAAATCAGGTATACTAAGTTAGAGAAACTAACTTATGCCTTGTTGATTGTAGCTCGAAGGCTCCGACCTTACTTTCAAGGACACACCATAACACTGCTCACCGACCAACCGATCAAAGCAGTTCTGCATCGAGCGGATGCCTCTGGAAGGATAGCGAAATGGATAGTCGAGCTCACGGAGTTCGACATCGACTATCGACCTCGGTCGATGATAAAAGCTCAGATATTAGCAAACTTCATGGTGGAATGCACTATCTCGGAAGAGGTCGAACTTGGACGAGATGAAGCCGACAACTCAGGGCTCCAGCCGAACTCCCCTGAAGAAAGAACAGATCTCCCTGATGGTTTTTGGGCCCTCTATGTGGACGGTTCCTCCAACATGTCAGGCGTAGGTGCAGGTCTGGTCTTGGTCAATCCGGATGGAATTATCGCGGAGTATGCGCTGTGCTTCGAATTTTCTGCGATAAATAATGAAGCAGAATATGAAGCTCTGATTGCTGGACTGAGGATCGCCAAAAACTTAGAAGTAGATCGGCTTCAAGCCTATAGTGACTCTCAATTAGTAGTGGGACAGGTTAGCGAAAATTATGAAGCTTGGGAAGACAGTATGGCCAAGTATCTAGAGAAGGTAAAGGAGATCATCCCTACCTTCGGCAGCTTTGACATCAGGCAGATCCCAAGAGCAGAAAATACAAGGGCCGATCTTCTCTCCAAGTTGGCTATCCTGGCTCCAGCTGAGCTGCCTAAGGAAGTCTTCTTCGAAGTTCTGAAGTACCCAAGTACGGAAGAATCACAGCTTGTGATGGAGATCAACCGTGAACCCAGCTAGATCGATCCACTGGTTGCATACCTCAAGGATGGGGTTCTTCCTCCTGATGCAAAAGAAACTCGGAAGCTTATGAATTAGACCTCCCGATATATCCTTTACGAAGGCAAGCTATACAAGAGGTCGTACTCTTGGCCCCTCCTGAAATGTCTCCGGCCTTCTGAAGCCGACTTCACCTTGAGGGAGGTACATGAGGGAGTCTGTGGAAGTCACCTGGGGGCCAGATCTTTATCCCATAAACTGCTCCGACAAGGCTATTACTGGCCTACCATGCACCACGACTCCGTCGAATATGTCAGAAGGTGTGATCGGTGTCAGAGATATGCAAATATCCAAAGGCAACCTACCTCCGAACTTACACCATTGAGTGCTCCATGGCCATTTGCACAATGGGGGATGGATATCCTCGGACCTTTTTCCATGGCATCCGGGCAGCGAAAGTTCCTCCAGGTGGCAATAGACTATTTCACCAAGTGGGTCGAAGCTGAACCTTTGGCAAAATTCACAGAAGCTAAAGTGCAGGACTTCGTCTGGAAGTCAATTGTCTGTAGGTTCGGCTTACCCAGAACCCTCATTACTGATAATGGGCGGTAATTTGCTGGAGCAAGATTTGCTGAATTTTGTGAGGACCTAAATATCTCCCATAAATTCACTTCGGTAACCCATCTGCAGGCAAATGGCAAGGCCGAGGTGACTAACAGGACTCTGTTGCAAGGTATCAAGGCGAGACTTGAAAAAGCAAAGGAAATTTGGGCAGATGAGCTTTATGATGTGTTATGGGCATACCAAACTACTCAGAGATTGCCCACAGGGGAGACCCCCTTTGCCTTAGCCTTCAGGACAGAAGCCGTGATCTCGATTGAACTCAAGCTTCCGTCGATGCGAGTCGTGGCATTCGACGAGCAGTGCAACCCACAGGATCACAAGGCCAACCTCGACTTGTTAGAAGAAAAGTGAAAGACAGCTCAAGTTCGGATGGCGGCTTACAAGCAGAAAGTAGCCCGCTACTATAATTTTCGGATTAAGAGAAAAGCCTTCAGAGCGGGGGACCTGGTACTTCGACGAGCCGCTGTCTCATAACCTCAAAATCAAAGAAAACTTGCCCCGAACTGGGAGGGCCCGTATGAAGTCAAGGAGGTAGTCTGACCCAAAACATACTATCTAAAAGAGCTCGGAGGAGCAGAGCTTTCACGATCATGGAATTCAAAAAATCTGTGAATGTATAATCAATAGCTTTACCTTAAATAAAAATTTCATATTAGCATTTTTTTTCTTTTAGCATGAGCTTATAACGACAGGAAGTAACCCCCGCATACAATCAAAATTAAGCGTGTTAGGAACTGTTGGAAAATGTGTCCCAAAAAGCCAATCGTCAAGCTGTTGACGGTTGAGCAACCAAGTATTGTAATTGATTTATTAATAAATAAAATATATTTGATATTTTCATCCTAAGCTTTCATCTTCTAATGAACTTCGTTGTTATGATGAAGTCCTTAGGACTATTTAGATTCGATAAAGAGAGGATTTATCGATTAGTCCTTAAAACAGTTCACGACCAAATGATAGGTTGTTAATAAGGACGACAGCTTCTATCGAGCATAGGTCGCTGTAGGCCATATGGGTTGGTTGTCTTCTTAACCAAAGAGTGTGGAGATACTGGTATGGCATACAGGTGAGATGTAAGGGTACATCATCATTGAACGTGACCAACTCCAGAGCATTCTGCTGTCGAGAATGTCTCTGATGGGATATAGGTATAAGTGTCCCTTAGACCTGAGATCGTCTCAGTGACTTGCAAGCAACTCACTGTGCTTTGGTACTGGACTAACTGAATTTCTAATTTAGGGATGGAAGGCTTCTGGGCACAGTCAAGTACTTGCGAAGTCAGAGTGTGATCGAGATGGGATTGACCACTCCAAAAGTTGGAGAAGAATGAGTCACTGTATTTCAATTTAGCAAAACCTTGCCCAGGGTAATCCATCAGATGGATTTGATATTTTGAAATACAATGTGGACAACCTGATCAGAGTTGACAGTTGAACTCTGGGGTGTCCGATGATCATTTTGGTCAAGGGGATGAATTATATGAAAACTATATCCGCATGGGTTCTAAGGATGTTGTTCTACACTTCGACCTATCCGGTCATCGGGTACCATTGCTAGATGGTCACTTCGATTGGTACAGAAATTTATTTCTGTGCTACCGACTTAGGTTCAGACCTATGAGGTCACACACATTAGAGTTCATGATCCGATCAGATGGTTGATCAATGATTAAGAATCCTTCTAGGGTTAAATGATCAATACGATTGACATTTAACCCAGTGCAAGTGTTGCAGGAGGATCGATTAGCAATTCGATTGCTAATTGACTTAATTTGATTAAGCCAATGGGCTGAGATTAAGTCTAATTAAATATGATTTAATTAGAATTAGTTTGGGCTTGATTGGATCAAGTCCAATTGGTTTATTGGATAAGCCAAGTGCAAGAAAAATCTAGTCCTAGTTCAACTAGGACTTGGGTCAATCTAATTTCTAATTTGATTAGAAAATTAAATCAGATTTAAATCTAATTTAATCTAATTAAATTAGATTCTTAAATGGGTTAAGATCTATTTTAATTGGGTTGATCTAATTTTGGTTTGATTTGGTTTGAGAAATCAAATTAAAACAAGTCATAAGATAGAATCCTAGTAAGACTAGGATTCCACCTTGCACCACATAAGCCTTCCCCACGCCCTCTCTCTCATTCAATGCCAATCTCCTCTTATTTTGTGCAACAAAAGCCCTCTCCCAGGTCTCTCCCACATTCACAAAAGGTCTCCTCTCTTCTTTCTTACATGGAAGGTGGTTTGGATCAAATAAAAAAGGAATAAGTTTGGATTTCGAATTCTATGAGATAGAGTTTTAGAAATCCAAAACTCTTTCAATTTTGCACCAAATTTATCCATTTTTTTTTTAAAATTTTTATGACTTTTAGGGTACACATTTTGCACCCTTTTCTAGTGATCCATGCATGAAAATAAGGAGGAGGTGCTCAAGAGTTGGGCGCCCCTTAACTTGCCATATTTGGATAAGCCTTGACTAGGTATTTGACCTAGACAAGGACTCTATCATATCTCTCTGTATAAAATGAGTTTTTTCATAAAATTTTTGAAGTAGATAGAGACTTGAGAGTTATTTGAGCCATACAAAAATCAAAGAGAAAGACCTTTGGATCATGGAGATATAAAAGACACAAGTTAGGGTGTCTAGAAAGAAAAATGAGAAGAAGAAGAGGGTCTTCTTCTAGGGTTGTTTGTTTTCATATCTTTCCTCCCTCCATCTTGAGTTTTCTGAGAGCATCTCAGATCTAAAACTCCTCCTTTTACTTTCCATCTTTGGAAGAGTCTAAATCAAGAAGAAGGAGGTACCTGATCAACCATCAAAGATGGATCAGCGCAGTACTAGCATACTATGCTGATTTTCTGAAGCAGGACTTCTGATCGAGATTCGTGGGCTCATGTGGACGACTCCTAGAGGCTGGATGCATGTGCGGCTTGCAACATCATCCTCAAGCCCGGATCAGCGAGGTTAGAACGTCTAACTTGTAAGGTAATAGATCTGATCTATTATTTAATACATACATTAGATGTAGTATAGAAACATGTTGATATGATCAACATGTAGTTCATGCTATATTTATATATTTTAATTTTTGATTTAATACTATGTAATAATCATGTAATAGGATCTTAGATCTAGTGATTCTCTAATTTTAAAAAATAAAGAATGTCCTAAACTCTCTTATTTGGCTTCAGATTGATTTATTTTAGTCTTCCACTGCCTGATCTTGAAAAAGTTTTAAGATCTTACCCTGAAACCCTAGATCTGGTTCCTACAATTGGTATCAAAACCTAGGTTCTTTATTACATGATTATTTATATATGCTTAGATTATTTCTTAGATTAGATCTAATTTATAATCTGATTATTAAATCTGATATTAAAATTTTAGATCAATCACGAACTGCAAGGTTGTCCTGCTGTAAGGTTTACCCCTTACAGTGCAAAGGTTATCCTAGTTTGTGTAGATCTATCTTTAATCATAAATTTGTTAGATATGATCTAGATTAAATTTATGATTTATTAGATTTAAAAGATGCTTAAATCTGAAATAAAATCTCTTTGTTAATTATTTTTGTGCAAAGAAATTGTTTAAAGTTGAAATTGTTTCAATTACATGAACCTGTTTAGATTAGATCTAAAGTGGTTTCATGTTTATTTTACTTGTATCTTGATTATGAATCAAACATGTAATATGATTGGTAGAATCATATTATAAAATTATTTTATAAATATAAAAATTATTTTTTGAAAAGTCGAACCCAACCCTCAGCCCGAAACTTAATTAAGAATTAAGAAGTTGTTTGATTAGGTTCTAGGATTGTGAATTGAAGAACCTAAGACACAAACCATAACACATTGGGTTAATGGATTAGTGGGAATTAGGTCCATTAATTGGGTTAGACCTATGGTTAGATTGAAGATGGACTTAATTAGAGAATTGACTAAATCTAATCAATTGTTGTCTTAGATTAGGTCAAGAATTCTCTAGATCAATTACAATAGTTGTAGTTGGTCAAGTCCATGTCTTTAACGAGAACCAAATGGACTTGATTCTTGGCTAAGCGATCTAGCACGAACTGTTAGGTTGATCTAATCGAAACTAATTAAATCAGTTGGTGTCTAAGGTAAACCAGACCGGTGGTTTTTAATTGGGAGCCCACTTACCTGGCCATTTCTGATGGTGTCTAAGGCAAGCTTTGGCAGACCCTCCCACTGATCGAACTTACCTGGCCTCTTGGTGAAATTATGTTTTGATCGGATCACTTGACTATTCGAGCTGACCCATGTCAGCTAGGTAAATCAGTGTGACTGATTTAGGTACTCCTAGACCAGTCCTTTTAATGGTCTCCCTTAAGCTGACTTGGTGAAGCCAGTGGGAGGATCATGATAAGCTGGTTCATCTGACCTCATTCTCTATATTATTTAAATTCTCTAAAATTATTAGGTCCTTAAAATGATAAAGTTATAGAGATAACTGAGTCATAGCCTCCCATTAAGGTGTTTGATAATGAGTCCATTAACTCAATAATCATTGCAGACCCAAAGGCCTGGTGCTTGTTGACTAATGGAATTATCACTCATCATATGATGACTTGGAAGTGTCTCTCTAATGGTGGTTAGGTGAGCCAACCAAAGTTGGGCTTAATCATTCGTTGGTTAGATACACCAAGTATGATCATGTTAATGGTTGGACCTAACCGGATCCTTACAGTGGAGGCCAAAGCCTACTGATTAGGTTTCTGGGGCAAAATTAAAATTACTAGAAATTGTTTAGAGAAATAATTGGTTATGAACCTACCCTTAGATGTACATGGGTTGGCCAACCAAAGTTGGGCTTGTGTGCAGTCTAAGTGGATTCTAGTACCCACTAAGGAATTAGGGTAATTCCTCGAATTAAAGGTAGAGGCTACCAATTTGAATAAAATAGTGAGAGAAACCTTTTGATTAAAGTCCAAATCTTTAGGTTTAATGAATCAATTACTAATTAGGTTATGGATCTCCTTTGTGTAAATATGGCCACTTCCCTATCGCTCCGATCATTGTTGGATAATGATAAGTTGGTGGGACCCAACTTCGATAGCTGGTACCGAAAGTTGAAGATAGTCCTGGAGCATGAACGGATCCTATATGTGATAATGGATCCTGCACTTGAGGAGCCAGCTGTCAATGCACGTGGAATAGTCAGAGACACTTACCAGAAGTGGCTCAGTGATCGAACCATGGTGCACTGTATCATGCTGGCTGCCATGAGCGACGAGTTCAGTCGCAGATTCGAGACGGCTCAGTCAAAGAACATGCTTCAAGTGTTGGAGGATGCCTTCGGCATATCCGATGACGTGGAGAGGCACAAGACTAGTTATGCCATCTTCAATGCCAAAATACGGGATGGTGCCTCTATCACTGATCATGTATTGTACATGATCGAGCTGATGAAATGATTGAGCAAGCTCGGCTTTCCCTTGCATGAGCAGCTTGGAAAAGATGCAATACTAAACTCGCTGCCCAAGTCTTATCTCCCATTCCTCACTCATTATAGAATGACAAAGCCTGAAGAGAACTACCACGGGTTACTGGGGTTGCTTCAGAACTTTGAGAAGGATCACCAACTTCACAAGGAGTCGGTGAACTCAGTGGGAGGTTCGTCTTCTGGTTCTCGACACCCTTTGAGAAAGGAAAGAAGAACAAGAAGAAGAAAGTGAAAAAGGTGCAAGTTCAGGCTGGAACATCAGTGCAGAGCCAGACCAAAAAGATCAAGCCTGATAATAGTCTATTCAACTGGCAAGCACCCTAGATTAGATAGTGTGTCAGATATCTACTTATGGCACTGTAGGCTAGGTCATAAAAACAAGAACAGAATAAACAGGTTGACTCAAGAGGGAATCCTTGAAGTCAGTGATTGTGAATCACTTCCAACCTGTGAGTTCTGTCTTCTTGGTAAAATGACCAAGTCACCTTTTACTGGAAAAAGTGAGAGAGCTACTGAGCTCTTGGGCCTAGTACATACTGATGTATGTGGGCCCATGAGCACCAGTGCTAGAGGTGGATATTTCTACTTCATAACTTTCACGGATGACCTATCCCGATATGGATATGTCTATCTGATAAAACATAAGTCGGATTTATTTGAAATGTTCAAACGATTCCGCAGTGAAGTAGAAAAATAAACTGGAAAGAGTATTAAAACTCTTCGATCTGATCGAGGAGGAGAATACCTTTCTAGTAAATTTCTCACATATCTAGGAGAGAATGGGATTCTCTCCCAATGGACTCCTCCAGGAACACCACAGCATAATGGTGTGTCTGAAAGGAGGAATCGGACTCTGTTAGACATGGTCCGATCCATGATGGGTTTTGCTAGCTTGCCGATATCCTTCTGGGGATATGCACTCGAATCGGCTTGTTATCTGTTAAATAGGGTTCCAAGTAAGTCTGTAATTAAGACTCCATATGAGATATGGATGGGACGTAAGCCAGCACTTTCACACCTTAGGGTCTGGGGGTGCCCGACCTATGTCAAATGATTAGTCACAGACAAACTTGGACCTAGGTCTGACAAATGCTCATTCATAGGGTTCGTCAGCCTTAAGGATATTTTTTCTACCATGCTGATGAACAAAAGGTGTTCGTCAGCCTTAAGGCAATCTTTTTAGAAAAGGAGTTCCTTGGTGAAGGAACCGTTGCCTCTAGGTTGAACTTAATGAAGTTCAACGGTAGAAGGACCGACACCAATAGCTGAACCTGAGTCAGATATGATTAGATCAGATCCGAAGCCCAATGTACCTGCACCATTAAGGCGATCTGGTAGAGTACCGCATCAGCCAGACAGATACTACAGTTTCTTGGTCCGGGACGGTGATCCCATCGAACTTGATGAGAATAATGAGGATCCGATCACCTATATGGATGCAATGCAGAGATCTGATTCTGAGAAATGGCTTGAAGCCATGAAATCTGAAATGGAGTCCATGAAGGTCAATGATGTATGGACATTGGTTGACCCACCTGAAGGGGTTAAACCCATTGGGTGTAAATGGGTCTTCAAAAGGAAGAGGGGCGCAGACGGAAAGGTGGAGACCTATAAAGCCCGTCTGGTCGCCAAGGGGTATCGTCAACGTTATGGTATTGACTATGACGAGATATTTTCTCCTGTGGCAATGCTCAAATCCATTCGGATAATGCTTGCAATAGCTGCCCATCTAGATTATGAGATCTGGCAGATGGATGTAAAGACAGCTTTCCTGAATGGAGAGCTGACCGAAGAGGTGTATATGATACAACCTGAGGGGTTTACATCCACAGATGAGTCCAAGGTGTGCAAGCTTCAGAGATCCATTTATGGATTGAAGCAAGCTTCTCAGAGTTGGAACATGCATTTTGATAAGGTGATCAAAATGTATGGCTTCATTAAGAATGGAGAAGAGCCCTGCATCTATAAATGGGCAAATGGTCCAGTTGTGGTATTCCTTGTCTTGTACGTGGATGACATTCTCTTAATCGGGAATGACATCCCCGCACTACAGGGAATAAAAGTTTGATTGTCATCACAGTTCTCCAAAAAGGATGCTTGGGTTATCCCAGTCCATGTACATAGACACTGTGCTGAAGAGGTTCAGCATGGAGAATTTCAAGAAGGGCTATCTACCGATAGGCCAAGGAATTTCTCTCTCTAAGAAGGATTGTCTGACAACTCCTGAAGAGAGAGAGCGTATGAGTAGAGTCCCATATGCTTCAGTCATGGGATCTATCATGTACGTCATGACATGTACAAGACCAGATGTGGCATACTCACTAGGAGTAGTGAGTAGATACCAATCTGATCCTGGAGAAAATCACTGAAAAATTGTTAAAGCCATCCTTAAGTATTTGAGAAATACTAAGGACCAATGGTTGGTTTATGGCGAGTCAGATCTGAAACTTATGGGGTTCACAGACTCCAGCTTCCAATTTGACCATGATGACAGCAGGAGCATGTCGAGTTATATCTTTACTCTGAATGGTGGAGCTATCTGCTGGAAGAGTTTCAAGCAGCATACTGTGGCAGACTCTGTTTGTGAAGCGGAGTACATCACAGCATCGGATGCCGCGAAGGAAGCTGTGTGACTGAAGAAATTCATCAACGAGCTCGGAGTAGCACCCTCCCTCGATGGTCCGGTCCTGCTCTACTGTGACGCACTGGTGCCATAGCTCAGGTGAAGGAACCCAAAGCACATCAGCGGACGAAGCACATCTTGCACTGCTTCCACCTGATCCGAGAGATCGTGGATCGAGGTGACGTTGACCTTTAGAAGATCGACAAAAAGGAGAACCTAGCCGACCCCTTCACTAAAGCCCTGGCGATAAAGGAGTTCGACAACCACAAGTCGAAGATGGGTATTAGATACTGTGCCGAGTGGCTTTAGGACAAGTGGGAGTTGTTGGGAAATGTGTCCCAAAAAGCCAATCGTCAAGCTGTTGACGGTTGAGCAACCAAGTATTGTAATTGATTTGTTAATAAATAAAATATATTTGATATTTTCATCATAAGCTTTCATCTTCTAATGAACTCTGTTGTTATGATGAAGTCCTTAAGACTATTTAGATTCGATAAAGAGAGGATTTATCGATTAGTCCTTAAAACTGTTCACGACCAAATGATAGGCTGTTAATAAGGATGACAGTTTCTATCGAGCATAGGTCGCTGTAGGCCATATGGGTTGGTTGTCCTCTTAACTAAAGAGTGTGGAGACACTGGTATGGCATACAGGTGAGATGTAAAGGTACATCATCATGGAATGTGACCAACTCCAGAGTATTCTGCTGTCGAGAATGTCTTTGATGGGATATAGGTATAAGTGTCCCTTAGACCTGAGATCGTCTCAGTGACTTGCAAGCAACTCACTGTGCTTTGGTACTGAGCTAACTGAATTTCTAATTCAGGGATGGAAGGCTTCTGGGCACAGTCAAGTACTTGCGAAGTTAGAGTGTGATCGAGATGGGATTGACCACTCCAAGAGTTGGAGAAGAATGAGTCACTGTATTTCAATTTAGCAAAACCTTGGCTAGGGTAATCCATCAGATGGATTTGATATTTTGAAATACAATGTGGACAACCTGATCAGAGTTGACAGTTGAACTCTGGGGTGTCCTATGATCATTTTGGTCAAGGGGATGAATTATATGAAAACTATATCCGCATGGGTTCTAAGGATGTTGTTCTACACATTCGACCTATCCGGTCGTCGGGTACCATTGCTAGATGGTCACTTCGATTGGTATAGAAATTTATTCCTGTGCTATTGGCTTAGGTTCGGACCTATGAGGTCACACACATTAGAGTTCATGATCCGATCAGATGGTTGATCAACGATTAAGAATCGTTCTAGGGTTAAATGATCAATACGATTGACATTTAACCCAGTGCAAGTGTTGCAGGAGGATCGATTAGCAATTCGATTGCTAATTGGCTTAATTTGATTAAGCCAATAGGTTGAGATTAAGTTTAATTAAATATGATTTAATTAGATTTGGTTTGGGCTTGATTGGATCAAGTCCAATTAGTTTATTGGATAAGCCAAGTGCAAGGAAAAACTAGTCTTAGTTCAACTAGGACTTGGGTCAATCTAATTTCTAATTTGATTAAAAAATTAAATCTAATTTAAATCTAATTTACTCTAATTAAATTAGGTTCTTAATAGGGTTAAGACCTATTTTAATTAGGTTGATCTAATTTTGGTTTGATTTGGTTTGAGAAACCAAATTAAAACAAGTCATAAGATAGAATCCTAATAAGACTAGGATTCCACCTTACGCCACATAAGCCTTCCCCACGCCCTCTCTCTCATTCAACGCCAATCTCTTCTTATTTTGTGTGACAAAAGCCCTCTCCCAGGTCTCTCCCACGTTCACAAAAGGTCTCCTCTCTTCTTTCTTACATGGAAGGTGGTTTGGATCAAATCAAAAAGGAATAAGATTGGATTTCGAATTCTATGAGATAGAGTTTTAGAAATCCAAAACTCTTTCAATTTTGCACCGAATTTATCTAAATTTTTTTTAAAATTTTTATGACTTTTAGGTTACACATTGTGCACCCTTTTCTGGTGATCCATGCATGAAAATAAGGAGGAGGTGCTCAAGAGTTGGGCGCCCCTTACCTTGCCATGTTTGGATAAGCCTTGACTAGGTATTTGACCTAGATAAGGACTCTATCATATCACTCTGTATAAAATGAGTTTCTTCATGAAATTTTTGGAGTAGATATAGATTTGAGAGACCTTTGAGCCATCCAAAAATTAGAGAGAAAGACCTTTGGGTCGTGGAGATATAAAAGACACAAGTTAGGATGTCTACAGAGAAAAATGAGAAGAAGAAGAGGGTCTTCTTCTAGGGTTGTTTGTTTTCATATCTTTCCTCCCTCCATCTTGAGTTTTCTGAGAGCGTCTCAGATCTGAAACTCCTCCTTTTACTTTTCATCTTTGGAAGAGTCCAA
This sequence comes from Elaeis guineensis, assembly GCF_000442705.2. Taxonomy (NCBI): domain Eukaryota; kingdom Viridiplantae; phylum Streptophyta; class Magnoliopsida; order Arecales; family Arecaceae; genus Elaeis; species Elaeis guineensis. The sequence goes on along the minus strand of NC_026006.2, from coordinate 35,199,647 downwards.
ATCAAGAAGAAGGAGGCACCTGATCAACCATCAAAGAAGGATCAGCGCAGTACTAGCATACTGTGCTGATTTTCTGAAGCAGGACTTCTGATCGAGATTCGTGGGCTCGTGTGGATGACTCCTAAAGGCCGGATGTGTGTGCGGCTTGCAACATCATCCTCAAACCCGGATTAATGAGGTTAGAACATCTAACTTGCAAGATAATAGATCTGATCTATTATTTAATACATACATTAGATGTAGTATAAAAATATGTTGATATGATCAACATGTAGTTCATGCTATATTTATATATTTTAATTTTTGATTTAATACTATGTAATAATCATGTAATAGGATCTTAGATCTAGAGATTCTCTAATTTTAAAAAATAAATTTTGATTTATTTTAGTCTTCCGCTGCCTGATCTTGAAAAAGTTTCAAGATCTAACCCTGAAACCCTAGATCTGGTTCCTATAGGAACAGGAGAAAAATCTTGTCCTAACACGAGCAAAGTCGAAGGCCCGATTACTTAAAGACCGGATGGGGGGAGAGGCCCTTGCAACGGCCCTTATGTGTTCCCACAGCCTTGTTAGGAACAAGAGGAAAACCTCGTCCTAACACGAGCAAAGTTGAAGGCCCGGTTACTTAAAGATCGGATGGGGGGAGAGGCTCTTGCAACGGCCCTTATGTGCCCCCACAGTCTTGTTAGGAACAGGAGGAAAACCTCATCCTAACATGAGCAAAGTCGAAGACCCGATTACTTAAAGATCGGATGGGGGGAGAGGCCCTTGCAATGGCTCTTATGTGCCCCCACAGCTTTGTTAGGAACAGGAGAAAAATCTCATCCTAACACAAGCAAAGTCGAAGGCCCAGTTACTTAAAGATCGGATGAGGGGAGAGGCCCTTGCAACGGCCCTTATGTGCCCCCACAGCCTTGTTAAGAACAGGAGGAGAACCTCATCCTAACATGAGCAAAGTCGAAGGCCTGATTACTTAAAGACCGGATGGGGGGAGAGGTCCTAGCAGCGGCCTTTATGTGCCCCCACCGCCTTGTTAGGAACAGGAGGAGAACCTCATCCTAACATAAGCAAAGTCGAAGGTCCGGTTACTTAAAGATCGGATGGGGGGAGAGGCCCTTGCAACGGCCCTTATGTGCTCCCACAGCCTTGTTAGGAACAGGAGGAGGACCTCATCCTAGCATGAGCTGAAATTGACTATTTTGGAGACATGAGGAAAACCTCATCCTAACACAAATAAAGACCCGATCGATCAGGACCAGATGAGGAGAAAAGCCTCCTCAGCAGCTCCTCTACATTCCCACAACCCTACTAAGAGCAGAGGGAAAGCCCTCACCTAAAGGGAAAACCCTCGCCCAAATAAAAAGAAAAAGAAAGATAAGAAGGGAAGGCGACAAACTACACCAGCGATAAGTGAAAAACAAACTACATCAAAGACACGAGAGACCTCATCTTAATGAGGAAGGATATTCCTATCAAAAATCCTCAGTCGCTAAGAGGAAACTCAACACAGGCCGAGAAGAAATAGATAAAAGAAGTTCGATAAATGACAACTCAATACGAGAATGGATAAGGTAATGGAAAATTTTCTTTTCATTTCATTAGTGAAGTGTACATTACAAAGCCTCGAAGGCCAAAAAAGAGAAATGACAAGAAAAGAAAAAGAATACATGGAAGGATGAAAGATAAAGAAAAAAAGGGGGCTCTAAAGAAGCTCAGCTTCTTCCGACTTCGAGCTCTCGGTTCCAGTCCTTATTAGGGATTGCTTTAGGTTTTCGACTTCTTCCTCCAGTTCCATCTTTCTTAGCAGCATCTCTCGGTATATCTGGTGGAACCGTCAGCTTTCGCCCTCTGACTCTCGAAGCCTCTTCCTCAAGACCTCGAACTCTGCCTTGGCATCTCTGACCGCCTGCTGCTCGTGGACCAGCTAAATCTTCAGCCGCTGCAGTTCGACCTCCTCCCGCCCAAGGGCCGCAGACAGTTCTACCATAGTCTCCCTCAAGGAGCAGAGCTCGTCGGAGCCTTGTGCAGAGGCAGGCTAGACTCTCTCAGACAACTGCCTCTGAAGGCAGGCAACTTTGTCGGTCACCATCTAGAGCTTCCTTCGATAGTCCTCTACCTGCCCGCACCAGCCGACCCGATAGGCATTATAGTTTGCCTCAACATCCTGCAGCTACTTTTGAAGGTCAGAGAATTTGATTGACCAGTCTCGATCGCATTCGGTCTGAGTTGCAAGCCAAGATGAGCTCCCTTCCAACTGGTCGATCTTTTCTCATGCAGCTGCCAGCTCGACTTCAAGAGAGCTGATCTTGGAAGCCTGAGTCCAAGATTGGTCGCTGGTGCATTTTCGGAGTTCCTCAAGCTCCGCCATGAAGTCGGCCTTCCTCTGGGTGTATTCCATGAAACCCTTCTTATGGAGGTCACGAAAGCGAGTAGCCTCCACAGTGACCTCTGAATGGCTCTCCCTCAGCCAGTGAAGTTCATCTTCTAACTTCTTGGATTTCTTCGTCAACTAATGAACTTTCCTTCTGAGGTCTCGAATCATCGACTTCAGAGGAATCCCCTGTGGCAGGGGAAGAGCTTCGACAGGGCACTGTCGTTGGGAGACAAGAGCGCCACAACTCAAATTAGTGTAAGAAGACAAAAAAGAAGGAAAAGAATGCAGAAGAAAAAAGGGGGCTCTTTGTAAATAAGAATTCGATTTCATTGATTAAATAATTTTTAAGTACAAGAGAACGAAGAAAAATCACCACAAAGAAAAAATATAAATTAGAGGTTTCGGACCTCTGGGGCAGAAGTGAAGGGGCTCGACGCCCTCGGAAGGTCGATAGCGGCGACCGCAGTGGTCGAAGAGATCCCAACTGGAGGAGGACCGACAGCAGCTTCGGAAGGTTCGACTTCATTATCGGATGCCTCATCCAGAAAGCCAAGGTCCAGCTCGAAAAACTTTCCGACCACCTTCTCTTGGCAGAATTCGAAACCCTTGATGAAGGCGTCCTGGCTGAACTGGACCTGTAGATCCTCCATCTCGGAGGAGGCCTTGAGCTCCTCCACTGCTCGGGCCCCTACCTTCAAGACTAGGGACGGGATCCATGCGTTCAGCTTAGAAACCTGCACCTTCAGTTCAGAGACCTCGGCCTTTGCCTTCTTCCTCTCCTCCTCCAGGGCGGTCCTCAGATCGGACGAGGTTTGTCCCTCCTTTTGCAGTGCCTCTTGGAGACTTATGACCTCGGTGATCTTCTCCTCGAGGTGAATGGCCTCAGCCAGATGACCTTCCTCTGCTCAAGCTGCCTCCCTCTTGACGATCTTCACCATCTCGACGTTGGCGACAAGCTGGTATCCAATCTGCAAGAGAGGCTGAGGAGTCAATATAAAGGCTAAGGAGTAAATTATGTAAAAAAGCAAGAAGGAGAAATAAGTGAATTAACCTACTTCGAGGAAAGATCCCAAAGAGTCCCAGACCCGCAGCTCAGGATCAGTAAGGATGATCCTCTGGATGACCTCGAACAGAATACACCCTTTAACTAGCCTCTTTATTAAATCCTTATTGTTGAAGGGATTTTTCCCTAGGTCTTCCTCAGAGCCACCGGCCCCCTCAATGGCAGCCTTGCGGCTGCGGCTCTTCCGGGCCAGGGTCTTCTTTCTCCTCCTCCCTTCGGCCCCGGATGCCCCCTCAAGATGAGCCTCTGGAGCGGGATCCTCGGTCGAGGGGCTCCTTGAAGAGGCGCAGGGGACTTCGGGTTCGACATCAGAAGGGACGTCGACGGCGATGGCCACCTGAGCAGGCACGGTCGAGCTTGTCTCTTCCATCCTGGCTTTCTTCGCCGACCCCGAAGTTGAGGCGCCTTTTCTCTTGTGGATCTTAAGACCCTGGGCTAACCTTCGAGCCACGCCTGCATCCATGTCTGCAATAAAAGAAGACCAACACAGCTCAGAGATAGAATAAGAAAAAGAGGAAGCAGCAAAAAAAAAAAAAAATGGTACCGACAAGGTTAAGGGGACTCAGGCCGACGTTGAACAAGAGTTGTTCCTTCAGAAGTTCAGAGAGGAGGGGGGCTTGATAGGCCTCAAGCTTTTTGGAGGCTTCGAGGTCATCCCTTTCCAGGCTAAAAGCTCGACGGACGAAATCCCTCAGAGAGCCCCAAGGGGGTAATCCCAGCTCCAAGGTCAGGCACCGGACATAGAAGAACCTCTCCTTCCAGTTGTGGATAGAAGAGGGGGTGCCTTTCAGTAACCCCTTTCTATCGAACTGAGGGGAGAAGTACCACCAGTCCTTTATCGAGGAATGATGCTTAAAGGTGTAGAAATTCCTAAACAAAGAAAGAGTCGGCCGAACTTCAGCTAAACTACAAAGAGAAAGAAATCCTATCAGAAACCTAAAGGAGTTCGACGCGACAGAAACTAAAGAAATATTTAAGAAACGGAAGAGAGCAATAACAAAAGGGGGAAGCAAAAGTCGAAGCCCGATGCAGAAAGCCTCTTGGTATAGATAGAAGCTGCCGGGGGAAGGAGCGCTAGCTCGGCCAGTCGGCCTGGGAAGCTCCAGCTCGTATTCCGGAGGAACTCCATACTGAATCCTAATCAGTAAGAGTTCCTCCAGAGTCAAAGAACTAGGGATGGTGTCTGGTATAAAGACCAGATGAGGTTCTTCTACAGAGCTAAGATTTTAGAGAGCTGGGACGGACGAACTACTAGAGGAAGAAGTGCTGGAGGACATTATGGATCGAGCAAAAATCCTAAAAATCTCGAAAAAATTAGAAAAAATAAGAGATGGGGTGCTTATGAAAAACTGAATAGGCGGAATGTAATAGGAGAAAAATGGAAGAAGAACAGCAAAAGAAAAAGCGAAGAGGGGAGTTCTGGAACTAACCTAGACTGATCTGAGAAGTGCAGAGATGCGGAGAAGGGGATCGACTCGAAGAACGCCTAAGGTTGAAAGAGATGGAGCTCTTGGGGAAGAAGAAGAAGGGCACCAATAGGAGGCAAAGTGAAATTCCTAAAAGGAGGGAGCGAGTTTAAATAGGCAACAAGGCCTGGCGCAGTAATGATTGCGGATCTCCTCTGACCGACCTACACTCGCCGCGTGTCTTACTTACCATGACAGGCTGCTGAAAATGGCTAACAGCTGACAAAATCATTATTGCACCGTACCTAGAGCCACGCTTTGATGGAAATTCTAAAAAAATCTTTTTGAATCACCTTGATTTAAAAAGACTCCGGCACCAGCGTGCTAAACGCTAAAATATCTGAAAACCATCGAGTGCGAAAATCGAGGGGGACAACTTCGGCTGTGAGAATTTTTCTGTACTTCATTCAGAATCTGAACTCAAAAGTAGGGAGACTGGTATTGGGTATAAAATATCCCTAGCCAAAGTTTGTAAAAGATCGACCCTTCCAGGACTTTTTCGGCTTCCGACCTTGTGTGGCATCTTTCTGAACCCCCTCGACCATCCGAGCTTCAACAATACCATCTGGACTTCTCCGACAATGAGCTTCTCCATTCATCTACCAGGCCGCTCCAAAGGCTCTCTGGGCTTCACTATCAGCCGATCTTCTACAGTGATCAACTATTCTCCAAATCCCTTCCAGACATCTTTCGGCCACGAACGACCCTACTCCGAACTTCTTCCAGACTTTGTCAATATCCGAGCTTCTCTGACAATGAGATTTCTATAGTAACCAAACTCCATCCAAGTTTCTACAACGGTCGACTGCCTTTTGAATTTCACTCAAGCTCCTGCGAGAGCCAAACTTCTACAGCAAGCAGTCTACTCCGAACTCCTACTGCAGGCGGTCTACTACGGATATCTACTCCAGATCTCAGATGAGCTTCTGCAAGGGGATAGGTTCCACCGGCCAGGTCACTACTCCAAGCTTCCACGATAGCCAATCTTCGATCGAGCTTCTACAACAGATGGGCTCCAGTAGCTGGATTTCTACAACGATCGATCGCCTCCGGTATCTACCAAACCTCCCCAGCAATCAACCTTCGATAGCGTCAGCCAGACTTCAACAATACCATCCAGACTTCCACAGAATTCCCAGACTCCTCCAGCGGACGAACCTCCCCAATGCCTTCCGAAGTCCACCATCGACCGACCCTCCGTCAGATTCTTCATGAAACTGGACTTCTCCAACAGAAAGTCTCTGTCCGAGCTTCTATAGCAGATGATTTCCACCTGCAGCATTAGTGCTCTAGGTGCCTAACAATAGTAGACCCATCATAACCTCAGAAACATCCGAGCTTCTCCTAGATCGACGAGATAGAGAGCCATTTTGCTCTATCAGACATCCCAGTCGAGCTTCAGCCGACAGATCTGAACTCTCTGACAAGTCGCGACAATAGTTGCTACCCTACTCCATTCTCTGTAATGGATTCTGCATGGCTCCACCACTCTCTGGCAAGTCACGACAATGGCCATTACCCTACTCCGCTCTCTGCAATAAATTCCAAGTGGCTCCACCACTCCACTCTCTGTAACAAACTCCACGTGGTCCTGAACGGCCCCTGGCATCACTCTCTCCATAACAAACTCCGTGTGGCTCTGAATGGCCCACTACCAGATGGTTACAGACGTTGCTGTCAATCAGTTACACTCTCCGTCTATAAGAAAGGACTCCCAGATACGTTCTTCTCTAAGCTCTAAACTTTATCTCGAAACTCTGCTAAAATTTTCATTCGAGCACTCCATTTCTGTTGAAGCAGAGTACTGATTTGAGCATCGGAGGGTCTTGCCGAAGCACCTCCAACTCCAGTTTAGACTTCCCTTGTAGGTCCCGGTGGCGGCCGCAGTCATCTCAACTCCAGCTTCTCCGGCTTCGGCAAAATTCTACACCAACAGAACTCTTCTTGGTGCACCTAAAGGGGTGTCAGAAAGGAAGAAAGGAACCCTATTTGATATGGTCTAATCCATAATAAACATCACTGATCTTTCTTTATATCTTCAGGGATAAATTTCACTGCTAAATAGTTCCTTCTAATTCTAGTCCTATCATGTCATATGAGATATGGCATGATGAGGATGTCAGGCCCATGTCAAGCGACAATAGATGGACAAGTTAGAGGTTAGATCTACGAGAGCTCATTTTTAAAATATCCTAAAGAGTTTAGGATATATTACTTTTACTTCTCAAAGGATCACAATATTATTATGACCCGACATGCTATATTCTTAAAGAAATAATTTATCCAAGATACAGATAATGAAAGAAAAATTGAACTAAAAAAGAAAGTCTCTAAAGAATAACAAGTCATAGAACCTATAGAACTATTCATATTGAGCCAGTACATGTAGTACCTCCTCCATCTCGTAGGTCGAGTAATATCTCTCATCCTGTTGAAAGATGCTTAAGCATTTTAATAGAGGATGTAAAGAAAATATTTCTCATGAGACATAAAAAATATGAAGATGATCCCAAAACTAATATAAGTCAATGTTAGACATCAATTTTGAGAAGTGATTGAATGCAATGAAGTCAAAAGTTGACTCAATGTATTCTAACTAAGTCTGATCTTTAGTGGATCTACCAGCAAATATAATATCTATTGGATTCAAATCGATCTACAAAAGGAACAGATATAAAGGTAGAGACCTTTAAAGCAAGCATCTCAGAATAAAGATACTCGATGCAATCAAATGGTTTGATCTCATCAAGAATAGGAGGAAACAAGTGTTTATAATAAGGATCAGTGGGAGTATTGTTATATTCTTCATATTGTATGTGGATTTCATCCTCCTGATTGGGGATATTGTTCTCATACTAACTATGGTTAGAATATGGTTATCTAAAGAAATTCTCCATGAGAGACCTTTGAAAAACAACCTATATAAGTCTATGAGATAGATCTATTAGGATGTTAGTTTCACAGAAGATGTATATAGAAGAGGTGCTGAAGGGATTTAGCATGAAAATCCTAAAAAAGTTTCTACCCCTTATGCATAGGATTAATTTTTCTGAGAAGATGTATGGGACACATCTGTGGAGATACAGTATATGAGCTAAATCCTTTATACTTTAGCTAGTGGAAGCCACATGTATACTATATACATGACCCAATATATCTTTGTTGTGAGTGTCACAAGCAAATATCGATTAAATCCAGACTAAGAGTACTGGATAGCTGTAAAAATATTTTTAAATACTTGAGAAGCACTTCGAATGTGGTCTTTGAGAGAAATCAAAGTTGAGAGTAAAAGAATATAATAAATTAGACTTTATGTTTGATGTTGATGGTAAAGAATCTACATCAAGAAAAATGTTTCCTTATGCAATATAGATTTGGTAAATTGGAAAAATTCTAAACAACTGATTATTACAAATTTTTGAAGCTGTGTATGTCCTTGGTTATGAGGAGACTAGGAAAGCCTTCTAGTTAAAAAGAATTTGTTGCAAAACTAGTGTGAAGTCATCAGATAGCACAACACTATACTGTGGCAACAGAGGCCTTATTGCTTTAGCTAAGGAGCCTAGATTTCACTAGAATTTCTAGCACATAAGAACGATTATCCGTGACTACTTCTAGAAGTAAGACTTCGAGAATCAGAGTAGACCACACGAATATATGGTGGACCCACATGCTAAACCATCTTAGACCAAAGCATGTCTTAAGAAAATGAGACTTAAGTTTATGACAGATTGGCTTTAGTACAAGTAGAAGATTGTTAGATGTATGCCCTAGAATAATTGGACTAACACATTAATTCTTTCTAGGATATAAATTCATACTTGATCTAAATATTTAATGTAGTTAATTATCGTTTATGTAGTGTGTGTCCATGAATTATCCAATGAATTAATAAGATGATGACACATATTCTCAAGAGCTGAAAATTTGAGGTATGTGTTATTGGTGGTTAATCATAAACTGCTCCCGACCGTAGGATCATCATCAGGATAGTAATCGATCCAGATAGATTGATGTATGGATCACTTTCTTATGGATAGATGAGTCTTGAATCTACAGTATGAAGTAAATTTTATTGCAGGGGTAAAATGGTAATTTTAAAACTTTTTTAAAATCACTATTTTACAGTAAAAATTATTAATTAATCTAATTAATTAATATATATTTATCCTATACTAGGATCTAAATATGATATATAGCATGCATGCATTTAAATTTGAAATTCAAATTTCTACAGTAAATAATTACTATTATGTGTTTAGAACACATTATCTTTGTGCGGATAGTTGATTACCGCAATCTGATCACCGTCGGAAGGGTCTGATTATCACAATGCAGCCACACAGTATGTCTGACCTCTATAGATCATTCATACGAAGATCTCGATCTGATCGGCTCCTCACAAATGCTAGTTCGTGACTGCATCTTTTTGATGGCCGATGTTGATCGAACTCCTTCGATTGATGTCTGCCGACTCCTCGGATATTCTGGATCATCAGCAAAGATGGTAGAGAAATTGTTGATGCTTTTCTTAAAGTTTGGTGGGCTCACGACACTCATAGCTCACGTTCTCACTTCCCGAACCCTAAGCCAAAACCTTAGGGTACACAAGAAAAGCTTGCACCCACTTCTCTCTCCTTTTCTCTTCTTTTCTTTTCTTTTCTCATGCAAGAAACCTCTCTCATGCCACCCTTTTTTCTTTGATGCTCTATGTGCACGCCCTCTCTTATCTCCTTTTTAAAATGATGCAAGACCGCATCTTTGCAGCATTTTTACCGTGTGAGAGGATAAAGATAAGTGGTTGCTCATTTGAATTCAAATCGAATTTGAATTCAAATGCCAACCAACTCATTCCTATCCACTCTATATGTGAGAAGAGAGGAGGCATGGCTTCTCTTATGTGTGGAGAATTTACACGAGAAACTCTTTCTCGTGTAAAACAAATGGCGCAAGGATAAGGCTAGGTGGCGCACGGATTGGTTGCTCATTCAAATTCAAACTTTCTTTTGAATTTGAATGGCCAACCAACCATCTTTATCCACCCATATGGTGCACAAATGTGGGGCGTGGGAAGGCCTTTGTGTGGGAGAAAATTCATGAGAAGTTGCTCTCGTGAATTCAAATGAGCGCAGAAGAAGTGAGGTGGCACAGGGAGTTGAGGTCAAGGTGGTTTCTGATTTTAAATCAACCTAATTGAACCAACTTAATTAAAATAAGTTAGGTCCAATTAGACTAATTTAAACCCAACTTAATTAGGCTCATTTAGGCTCAATAAAATCTTAATCAAAACAGGAATTGACTAAGCTCAACCCCTGATCAAATCAGGGACCAAACCACTTCGACGATTAGGTCAACACTTAACCTAATCAGATCAAACCCAACTGAATCCAATTCAATTGGACTTGATCCAAAAATAATTACTCAATCAAATTGAGTTAATTAGTGATCAAATCACTAATTAAACCTCTCATAAATACTAAGTTCAAATTCGATAGGCAATCGGGTATCAAAGTCCATCGATATGAAACCTTGATCGAAGAGTCCCAAACTAGTGGGACTCTTGACCCCGGTACCCAAAATGTGTGGGACTCATGATCAGAGAATCCTGATTCTTGATCACAGAGTCCTAGATATGTAGGACTCATAGTCCACTAGCATTAGGACTCTTCATCAGCCATCAGATCAGATAGGAACCTCTAATATGTGTGATCCCACAGATTCGAACCTAAGCCGGTAGCACAGGAATCAATTCCTGTACTAATCGAAGTGACCATCTAGCAATAGTATCCGATATCCAGATAGATCGAATAGTCACAATCACAACACTCAGAACCTACGTGAATATGGTTATTATATAATTCATCCTTTTGACCCCTGTGTTTAGGACAACTCAGGGTTAAACTGTCAACCCTGATTAGATCATCCGAATCATGCTCAACTCAAATAGTCCTATGACTCCTCACTAGGACTATCCTGGCCAAGATTTTGCTAAATTAAAATACGACTGTACACAGCTCTTGAACTGGAGTGGTCAATCTCATCTTGACACACGTACCGACAAGTCAAGTACTTGACTACACCTAGCAGCCTTTCATCACTGAATTAGAAATTCAGGTAGTCTAGTGCCTAAGTGCAATGAGTTGCTTGCAAGTCACCGTGGCGGTCTCAGGTCGGAGGGACATTTATACCCATATCCCATCGGAGCAAATCTTGATAGCAGAAATAGCTCCGGAGTCGGTCACATTCAGCACAGATATACCCTTACATCTCACCTGTATGCCATACCAGTGTCTCCACACTCCTTGGTTAAGAGGACAACCAACCCATATGGCACACAACGACCTATGCTTGATAAACATTGTTGTCCTTGGTAACAATGTATCATTTGGTCACGAACAGGTTTAAGGACTAAATGACAAATCCTCCTTTGTCGAGTCAAAATAGTCCTAAGGACTTCACCACAACACAGGAGTTCATTAGAAGATGAAATAATTTATGATGAAAAATGTCAAAATAACTTTTATTTATTTATAATTTATATACTAATACAAGAAAGAGCACAACTGTCAACAGGCTGACGATTGGCTTTAGGATACTATTTTCAACAATCTCTCACTTGGCCTAAAACCAATTGGTGCAGTATCTAATACCCATCTTCGACTTGAAGTCGTTGAACTCCTTCACCGTAATGGAGTTAGTGAATGGGTCGGCCAGGTTCTCTTTCCCATCGATCTTCTGAAGGTCGACGTCACCTTGATCCACGATTTTTCGGATGAGATGGTAGCGGCGTAGAATATGCTTCGTCTGCTGGTGTGCCTTTGGTTCCTTCGCCTGAGCAATGGCTCTAGAGCTGTCGCAGTAGAGCAAAACTGGACCAATAAGGGAGGGTGCTACTCCGAGCTCGGTGATGAATTTTCTCAGCCACACCACTTCTTTGGAAGCATCTGATGCAGCGACATACTTTACCTCGCAAACTGAACTAGCCACAGTGTGCTGCTTGGAACTCTTCCAGCAGACAGCCCCACCATTAAGGATAAAAATAAATCCCGACACACTCTTGCTGTCATCGTGATCAGACTGAAAACTAGAGTCTGTAAACCCTATAAGTCTCAAGTTCGATTCACCATAAATAAGTCACTGGTCCTTAGTATTTCTCAAATACTTCAGGATAGTTTTAACAACCTTCCAATGATTCTCCCTCGGATCAGATTGGTATCTACTCACTACCCTTAGTGAGTATGCCACATCTGATCATGTACATGTCATGGCGTACATGATAGATCCCATTGTCGAAGCATATGGAATTCTACCCATACGCTCTCTCTCTTGAGGTGTTGTCGGACAATCCCTCTTCGAGAGAGAAATTCTATGGCCTATCGGTAGATAGCCTTTTTTGAAATTCTCCATGCTGAACCTCTTCAGCATAGTATCAATGTACGTGGACTGGGATAAGCCAAGTAACCTTTTAGATCTATCTCTATAGATCTTCATTCCTAGGATGTAGGAAGCTTCTCCCAGATCCTTCATGGAGAACTGTGACGACAGCCAAATCTTTATTCCTTGTAATGCAGGGACATCATTCCTGATTAAGAGAATGTCATCCACATACAATACAAGAAATACTACAGCTGGACCATTAGCCCACTTATAAATGCAGGGCTCTTCTCCATTCTTAACGAAGCCATACGTCCTGATCGTCCTATCAAAACATATGTTCCAACTCTGAGATGCCTGCTTAAGTCCATAAATAGACCTCTATAGCCTGCACACCTTAGACTCATCTGTGGATGTGAACCCTTCAGGTTGTATCATATACACCTCTTCATCCAGCTCTCCATTTAGGAAAGCTGTCTTCACATCCATCTGTCAGATTTCATAGTCCAGATGGGCAGCTATCGCAAGCATAATCTGAATGGATTTAAGCATTGTCATAGGAGAAAATATCTCGTCATAGTCTATACCATAACATTGATGATATCCCTTGGCAACCAGATGGACTTTATAGGTTTCCACCTTTCCATCTGCGCCCCTCTTCCTCTTGAAGACCCACTTACACCCTATGGATTTTACTCCTTCGGGTGGGTCAATCAATGTCCACACATCGTTGACCTTCATGGACTCCATTTCGAATTTCATGGCCTCTAGCCATTTCTCAGAGTCAGGTCTCTGCATTACATCCATGTAGGTGATCAGATCCTCATTGTTTTCATCAAGTTCGAGAGGATCATCGTTTCAGACCAAGAAACTATAGTATCTATCCGGTTGATGTGGTACTCTACTAGATCGCCTTAAAGGTGCAGGAACAATGGGCTCCAGATCTGATCTAACCAAATCTAGTTCAGCTTCAGCTACTTGTGTTGGTTTTTCCACCTGTCAAACTTCCTCAAGTTCGACCTTAGAGGCAACAGTCCCTTCACCAAGGAACTCCTTTTCTAAAAAGATTGCCTTAAGGCTGACAAACACCTTTTGCTCATCAGCTAGGTAGAAATAATACCCTTTGATCTCTTTTGGGTATCCTATGAAATAATACTTGTCAGACCTAGGTCCAAGCTTGTCCGTAATTAAACGTTTAACATATGCAGAACACCCCCAAACCCAAGGTGCGAGAGTACTGACTTACGTCCTATCCATATCTCATATGGCATTTTAGTTACAGACTTACTCGAAACTCTATTTAGAAGGTAACAAGCTGATTCGAGTGCATATCCCCAGAGGAAGATCGATAGACCAGCAAACCCCATCATGGATCGAACCATGTCCAACAAGGTCCGATTCCTCCTTTCAGACACACCATTATGCTGTGGTGTTCCAGGAGGAGTCCATTGAGAGAGAATTCCATTCTCCCTAAGATATGCTAGAAACTCATTGGAAAGGTATTCACCTCCTCGATCAGATTGAAGAGTTTTAATACACTTCCCAATTTATTTTTCTATCTCATTTCAGAATAGTTTGAACATTTCAAATTACTCCGACTTATGCTTCATTAAGTAGACATACCCATACCTAGATAGGTCGTCTATGAAGATTATGAAGTAGAAATATCCACTTCTTGCATTTGAGCTCATGGGTCCACATACATCAGAATGTACCAGACCCAAGAGTTCACTGGCTCTCTCACCTTTTCTAGTAAAAGGTGACTTGGTCATTTTTTCAAGAAGACAGGACTCACAGGTTGGAAGTGATTCACAATCACCAACTTCAAGAATTTCTTCTTGAGCCAACCTATTTATTCTGTTCTTATTGATATGACCTAGCCTACAATGTCAAAGGTAGACTTCTGACACATTATTTATTCTAGGGCATTTACCGGAGGTTTGAACCACATTAACAGGCTGTGATAGTAAGTAAATTTTATTATTTATTTATCCAACAAACATTGTAACACCATTCAATATGATATTGTAAATATTTTTTTTTAATTAAAAATTCATAACCGTACATAGCCAAAAGGCCTACAGAAATAATATTTAATAAAAAATTTGGACAATAGTGACATTCACTCAGAATTACATTACGAGAATTGATTACTAGGTTCATGATTCCTGTTGGGTATAAAATTTCCCTCCGACCGAAGTTTGTAAAGGACCGATCCTTCTAGGGCTCTTCCGGCTCCCAACCTTGTGCGTGGTGCCTCTCCGAACCTCCTCGATCATCCAGACTTCTCCAATAATGAACTTCTGCATTCATCCATCGGGCCGCCCCGAAGGCCCTCTGGGACACACTGTCTGCCAACCTTCTACAGCAACCAACCACCTGAGTTTCTACCCCGAACTTCTTTCGGGCTTTGCCAGCATCCGAGCTTCCCCGACAACATGATTTCTACGATAATCAGACTCCACCCGAGTTTCTACGATGGTCGACCACCCCCCGGATCCTAATCGAGCTCCCACGAGAGCCAAACTTCTACTACGAGCGGTCTACTCCGAGCTCCTACCGCAGGCTGGCTATCCCAGATGACTACTGTAAGCAAATTTCATTCAAGCCTCTACTATAAACAAATTTCTTTCGAACTTCTATTACAGGTAGACTTCAGCCAAGCTACTCCGTAGCGAGTGGATTCTGGACGAACTACTACGACGGGACACCATTCCGAGCTTCCACGATAACTGATCCTCGCTTGAGCTCCTACAATGGACGGTCCCCTCTCGACCTCTCGCGAGAACAGGATCCCGTCCGAACTTCTCCAGCAGATGGATTCCAGACGCGCTTCTATAATGGACGAGCTCTAGTAGCTGGGTCCCTACGATAGCCGATCGCCTTCGATGTCTGTCGAGCCTCCCCAGTGCTATCCGAAGTCCATCACCGACCGACCTCCTACCAGGCTCCCCATAAAACTGAACTTCTCCGGTGGATGATCCTCGGATGAGCCTCCACATCAGATAAATCCTAGATTAACTTTCCTAGCGATCGAACTTCCCCAGACTCCGCCAATAGAAAATCTCCATCCGAGCTCCTATGGCAGGCGACTCCCGCCTGAAACATCAGCGACCTCGAAACATCCGAGCCTCTCCCAGAACGACGATGTGAAGAGCCATTCTACTCCATCAGGCATCCCAGTCGAGCTTCAACCGACGGATCCGAACTCTCTGACAAGCTACGACAAGAGCCGCCACCTTGCTCCACTCTCTGCAATGAATTCCACGTAGCTCCACCACTCTCTGGCAAGTCATGATAACAGACACCACTCCACCCCCCACAACAAGCTCCATGTGGCCCTGAACTACCCCTGACACCACTACTCTCCGTAACAAACTCTACGCGACCCTGAACGGTCCACTACCAGACGGTTACAGACATCGTTGTCGATCAGTTGCGCCCTCCATCTATAAATAAGGACCCTCAGATATGTTCTTCTCTAATCTCTAAACTCTACCTCGAAACTCTGCAAAAAATTTTTGTTCGAGCACTCCATTTCTGTTGAAGTAGAGTACTGACTTGAGTGTCGGAGGGTCTTGCTGGAGCACCCCCAACTCTGATTTAGACTTTCTTTGCAGGTCCCGGTAGCGACCGCGATCATCCCAGCTCCAGCTTCTCTGACTTCGATGGGATTCTGCACCAACAGAATTGGCGCTAGAGGAAGGGGGCGTGTCTTCGCAGTCCCCTTGTTCTTAAAGGAGTGCTCAACGGGACCGATTTCGATCATCTTCTCCGACATCCTCTTCTCCTTCCTCTACTAGATCTTCACCCGATGCCTCCCCGCAAAGCATCCATCAGGCGATCCACAGCCTCTGCGGCCAGATCTCAGGCTCCGACCTCACCTCCAATTTCTCAGGCTCCTCCTCCGACGATGACGGCGGTCGGCGTGGAGCAATTCGACCTATTGGTTCAGTAGGTCAGAGGCCTCGCTGAAGCGGTGCAGGCTATGCAACAACAACAATAGCCATAGGCATCGGTGCGGTTGGAGAGAACATCGTCGGAATTCCAAAATTCGGTGGTAGGGTGGGCCACTTGGGCCAGTCGCCCCATCTTTCTCGAAAAGATGAATCCGAGGGTGGAGAGCCCTCAGTCCGATCACGATTCTACTCCTGAAAAATCTCTACCTCCATTCTGTCCGAAGACCCTCGAGACCCGCAGTCGAGAGGATTTTCTGGATCGAAGGCTCTAGGAGATGAACCGATGGATCGAAGAACTCCGCCATGCTCCCCCTGCTTATGGTGAGGACATCTGTACTGACCCTCCCTTCTCTCAAAGGATCATGCAGGAACTGATCCCGCCAAACTTCAAGCTCCCTCAATTCGAAAGCTACGACGGGACCTCGGACTCAGTCGACCACCTGGAGGCCTTTCGGACAATGATGCTGCTCCATGGCACGTCAGACGCCATCCTGTGCCGAGCTTTTCCATCCACCCTGAAGGGAGCAGCAAGAAACTGGTACTCGGTGTTGAAGCCGGGCACCATCTTTTCCTTTGATCAGTGAGCCACCAGTTTGCGGCTCATTTTGTTAGCAGACGACATCTCCGGATAGGTTCGGAGTCCCTCATCAACATCAAGCAGAGGGAGGAGGAGTCCATCCGGGCTTACGTCAACCGTTTCAATGTCACCGCATTGGAGGTTCGAAACTTGGACCAATTGGTCACGATGGTCGCTCTAAAAGGCGGCCTTCAAAAGAACGACCTTCTGTTCTCACTAGAAAAGAAGTACCCCAGGGATTTTGCCAATTTGTTGGCTCGGGCCGAAGGATATGTCCGAGCAGAAGAAGCCTTCAAGATGAAGGACGAGGAGACCGTGAGAGAGCGACAGGCGAGGGACTCGAGCAAGCCTGCGATCGAAAAAGGGCCGAGTGAAGCTCGACCATGTTCTCGAACTCCTCCCAGACATAGGCACATCCGGACTCCTCCTCGAGCCCATACAGAGAGGAGCCTAAACCATCAAGTTCGGTGAGGCTCTCCTCCCGGAAGATTCCACAGCTACGCCCCTCTCAACACATCGAAAACTCAAGTGCTGATGGAGGTTAGGGAGCAGCTCCCAAGGTCGGAGAGGATGCGCTCGCACCTCAAAAAGTACAACCCAAATAAATTCTGCCTCTATCATCATGACCACGGCCATAATATGGAGGAATGTATTCAGCTTCGAGATGAGATCGAGGAGCTCATTAGATGAGGTTAGCTCGACAGATTCATTCAACGCCGACCTGAAGGAAGAGAAGATCGGCCTAGGGCCCTGCCGCAGTCGGAACCGCCAAGGAGGGAGGAGCAGCCAGAAGATCGGCCTCCAATTGGGATTATCAACTCCATCTCGGGGGGACCCCGGCGGGGAGCAGACCTTCCGCGGCTATAGGGTTCGAAAAATCTACGAATGTATTACCAACAACTTTACCCTGAATGAAAATTCTTTTCATATTTGCGCATTTTTTCTTTTGGTATGAGCTTATAACGACAGGAGATAACTCCCCCATACAAATAAAATTAAGCGCATTAGGAACAGGAGGAGAACCTCATCCTAACATGAGCAAAGTCGAAGGCTCGATTTCTTAAAGATCGGATGGGGGGAGAGGTCCCTACAACGGCCCTTATGTGCCCCCATAGCCTTGTTAGGAACAGGAGGAGAACCTCGTCCTAATATGAGCAAAGTCAAAGGCCCAATTTCTTAAAGATCGAATGGGGAGAGAGGCCCTTACAATGGCCCTTATATGCCCCCACAACCTTGTTAGGAACAGGAGGAGAACCTCGTCCTAACATGAGCAAAGTCGAAGGTCCAATTTCCTAAAGATCGGATGGGGGGAGAGGCCCTTACAATAGCCCTTATGTGCCCCCACAATCTTGTTAGGAACAGGAGGAGAACCTTGTCCTAACATGAGCAAAGTCGAAGACCCAATTTCTTAAAGATCGGATGGGGTGAGAGGCCCTTACAACGGCCCTTATGTGCCCCCACAGCCTTGTTAGGAACAGGAGGAGAACCTCGTCCTAACACGAGCTAAAATCGACTATCAAGAACAAGGGGAGGACCTCATCCCGATGCAAGCAAAGACTCGGTTGATCGAAAAGGAGGAAAGCTTCCCCAATGACTCCTCTACACTCTCACGACCCCATCAAGAGTAGAGGGAAGACCCTCACTTAAACACAGAAGAAAGGGAGAGGCGAAAAGAAAAAACAACGAACTACACTGGTGATAGGTGAAAAATGAACTACATCAAAGGCACAAGGGACCTCGTCTCGACGAAAGAGAAAACCCTTATCAAAAATCTCTGGTCCCTAAAGGCAAATCGACACAGCAACGACTAGGAACCTTCAAACTACGTCGGCATCGAACAAGATGGAAGATAAAAGAAGTTCAGCAAATGATGACTCAAAGCAAGAACTGGCGAGGGATTACGAACTACATCGACGTCAAACAAGATCGAAGACAAATGAAGTTTGGTAAACAACCATTTAATACCAGAATAGACAAGGTAACAGACAATTTCATTTCTATTTCATTGATGAAGTACACATTACAAAGCCTTAAAGGCCAAAAAATAAAAAGATAAAGATAAAGAAAAGGAAAAGAGGCTCTAAGGAAGCCCAGTTTCTTCTGACTTCGAACTCTCGGTTCCGACCCCTGCTATGGATTGTCTTAAATTTTCGACTTTCTCTTCTAGTTCCATCTTTTTTAGCAGCATATCCTGAAACATCCGGTGGAACCACCGGCGCTCGTCCTCCGACTCTCGAAGCCTCCTCCTCAAGACCTCGGACTCCGCCTCGACTCCTTGACTGCCTGCTGCTCGTGGACCAGCTGAACTTTCAGCCACCGTAATTCGGCTTCCTCCCACCCAAGGGCTACGGACAGTTCCGCCATAGTCCCCCTCAAGGAGCAAAGCTCATCAGAATCTTGTGCAGGGACAAGCTGGACTCTCTCAGACGGCCGCCTTTGAAGGCGGGCAACTTCGTCAGTCGCCGTCTGGAGCCTCCTTCGGTAGTCCTCTACTTGTCTGCTCCAGCCGACTCGGTGGGTGTCGTAAGTCGCCTCGATGTCCCACAGCTATTTTTGAAGGTCGAAGAACCTCTTCGACCAGTCTTGGTCGCGATCAGTCTGGACTGTGAGCTGGGACGAGCTCCCTTCCAGCCGGTCGATCTTCTCCCGAGCGGCCACTAGCTCGACTTTAAGGGAGCTGATCTTGGAGGCCTGAGTCCAAGACCAGTCACTGGCACGTTTACGGAGTTCCTCAAGCTCCGAGATGAAGTCGGCTTTCCTTTTGGTGTATTCCATGAAACTTTTCTTGTGGAGGTCCCGAAAGCGAGTAGCCTCCATGGTGGCCTCTGAATGGCTCTCCCTCAACCGACGAAGTTCGTCTTCCAGCTTCTTAGATTTTCTTGTCAACTGACAAACTTCCCTTTGGAGGTCTCGTATCATCGACTTCAAGGGAATACCCTCCGGCAGGGGAAGAGCTTCGGCAGGACACTATCGTTGGAGGACAAGAGCACCGTGACTCAAATTAATGCCAGAAGATAAAAAGAAGGAAAAGGATACAAAAAAAAAGAGAGGGGGGGGACCCTCCATAAAGACAAATTCGGCTTCATTGATCAAATAAATTTCAAGTACAAGAGAATGAGGAAAAAATCACCACAAAGAAAAAAATACAAAACTAGAGGTTCCGAACCTTTGGGGTAGAAGTAGAGGGGGTTGGCATCCCTGGAAGATCGTCAGCGGTGGCCACGACAGTCGATGAGGTCCCGACTGGAAGAGGATTGGCGGCGACTCTGGATGGTCCGACTTCATCATCGGATGCCTCGATCAGAAAGCCAAGATCCAATTCGGGAAACCTCCCAGCCACCTTCTCTTGACAGAGCTCAAACCCCTTGATGAAGGTGTCCTGGCTAAACTGGACCTTTAAATCCTCCATCTCGGAGGAGGCTTTGAACTTCTCCACCGCTCGAGCCCTTGCCTCCGAGACCAGAGATGGAATCCGCATCTTCAGCTCAAAAACCTACTCCTTCAGCTCGAAAACTTGTGCCCTCAACGCGGAGACCTCGGCCTCAGCCTTCCCTCTCTTCTCCTCCAAGGCGGTCCTCAGATCAGACGAGGTTTGTCCCTCCTTTTCCAGTGCCTCCTGGAGGCTCAGGACCTCGACGATCTTCTCCTCAAGGCGGGTGGCCCCGGCTAGGCGACCTTCTTTTGCTCGAGCTGCCTCCCACTTGGTGATCTTCGTCGCCTCGATGTTGGCGATGAGCTGATGCCCAATCTGTAAGAAAGATCGGGGAGTCGATATGAGGGCTGGAGAATAAGTTGAAGAAGCAGGAGGGAGGAAAAAGGTGAGTTAGCCTACTTCGAGGAAAGATCCCAAAGAGTCCCAGACCCGTAGCTCGGGATCAGCAAGGATGATCCTCTCGACAACCTCAGGCAGGATGCACCCTTCGACCAGCCTCTTAATTAAATCCCTGTTGTTGAAGGGATTTTCCCCCAGATCTTCCTCAAAGCCGCCGACCCCCTCGGCAGCAGCCCTGCGACTGCTGCTTCTCCGGGCTAGGGTCTTCTTTCTCTTCCTCCCTTCGGCCCCAGGCGCCCCCTCGAGATGAACCTCCGAAATGGGACCCTCGACCGGGGGGCTCTATGAAAGGGTTCGGGGGACTTCAGGTTCGACGTCGGAAGGGGCTTCGACGGCGGCGGGCATCGGAGCAGGCACGGCTGAGCTTGTCCCCTCTGTCCTAGCTTTCTTCACCGACCCCAAAGTTGAGGCATCCTTTCTCTTGTGGGTCTTGAGACCCTGGCCTAACCTCCGAGCCACGCTTGCATCCATGTCTGCGATAAAAGAAGATCATCATGGCTTTGAGATGGAATAAGAAGAAGGGGAAGTACAAAAAAGAAGAAGAAGAGGAAGAGAAAAAAGAAATAAAAAGGGGAGAGATACCGGCAGGGTTAAGGGGGCTCAGGCCGACGTTGAACAAAAGTTGTTCCCTCAGAAGTTCGAAGAGGAGGGGGGCTCGATAGGCCTCGAGCTTTTTTGAGGCTTCGAGGTCGTCCCTTTTCAGGCTAGAGGCTCGAGGGCGGAATCCCTCAAAGAACCCCAAGGGGGTAACCCTAGCTCTAAGGTTGGGCATCGGATGTAGAAGAACCTCTCCTTCTAGTTATGGACAGAAGAGGGGGCGCCTTTCAGCAACTTCTTTTTACCGAACTGGGGGGAGAAGTACCACCAATCCCTTGCCGAGGGATGACATTTGAAGGTGTAGAAGTTCCTAAACAAAGAAAGAGTCGGTCGAACTTCGGCTAAACTACAAAGGGAAAAAAACCCTATCAAAAACCTAAAGGAGTTCAGCATGACGGAAGCTAGAGAAATATTCAGAAAATGAAAGAGAGCAACAACAAAGGGTGGTAGCGGGAGCCGAAGTCCGGCACGGAAGGCCTCCTGGTATAGACAGAAGCAACTGGAAGGAGGGGTGCTAGCCCGGTCAGATGGCCTGGGAAGCTCCAGCTCGTACTCCGAAGGAACTCCATACTGAATCCTTATCAGTGAGAGTTCATCCGGAGTCAAGGAGCCAGGGATGGTGTCCGGTGCAAAGGTCGGACAAGGTTCGGTCCTAGCTACGGATTCGTCTACGGTACCAGTACTATGGAGAACTGGGGCAGACGAACTCCTAGAACTGCTAAAAAAAGAGATATCAGAGGACATTTTGGATCAAACGGATGCCACAAAAATCCTAAAAAATTGGGAAAAATAGTAGGCAGGCCACTGAGAAAGCTAAATAAATAGAATATGAAGAAGAAAGGATGGGAAAATGATAGAAAGTTTCAGAACTAACCTAGATTGACCCCAGGAGCACAGGGAAATGGCGAGGACGATGGAGATCGACTCAGAGAATGCCTAAGGCCGGGAAGGATGCTAGAGGAAACTGGAGCTCTCAGAGAAGAGGAGGAGAATCGAGGGATTCTCTCAAGCAATGTGAAACCCATGAAGGAGGAGAATGTGTTTAAATAGACCCCGGGATCCAGCGCACTTATGATTGCGGATCTCCACTGGTCGGTCTACATTCACCGCATGTCCCACCCACCTTGACAGACTGTTGGAAACGGCTGTTGGAAAATGTGTCCCAAA
Source organism: Elaeis guineensis (assembly GCF_000442705.2). NCBI lineage: Eukaryota > Viridiplantae > Streptophyta > Magnoliopsida > Arecales > Arecaceae > Elaeis > Elaeis guineensis. The sequence continues at coordinate 35,177,236 of NC_026006.2, read as the reverse complement.
AAGCCAATCGTCAAGCTGTTGACAGTTGAGCAACCAAGTATTGTAATTGATTTGTTAATAAATAAAATATATTTGGCATCTTCATCATAAGCTTTCATCTTCTAATGAACTCCGTTGTTATGATGAAGTCCTTAGGACTATTTAGGTTCGATAAAGAGAGGATTTATCGATTAGTCCTTAAAATTATTCACGACCAAATGATAGGCTGTTAATAAGGACGACAGCTTCTATCGAGCATAGGTCGCTGTAGGCCATATGGGTTGGTTGTCCTCTTAACCAAAGAGTGTGGAGACACTGGTATGGCATACAGGTGAGATGTAAGGGTACATCATCATTGAACGTAACCAACTCCAGAGCATTCTACTATCGAGAATGTCTCTGATGGGATATAGGTATAAGTGTCCCTTAGACTTGAGATCGTCTCAGTGACTTGCAAGCAACTCACTGTGCTTTGGTACTAGACTAACTGAATTTCTAATTCAGGAATGGAAGGCTTCTGGGCACAGTCAAGTACTTGCAAAGTCAGAGTGTGATCGAGATGGGATTGACCACTCCAAGAGTTGGAGAAAAATGAGTCGCTGTATTTCAATTTAGCAAAACCTTGGCCAGGGTAATCCATCAGATGGATTTGATATTTTGAAATACAATGTGGACAACCTGATCAGAGTTGACAGTTAAATTTTGGGGTGTCCTATGATCATTTTGGTCAAGGGGATGAATTATATGAAAAATATATCCGCATGGGTTCTAAGGATGTTGTTCTACACATTCGACCTATCCGGTCGTCGGGTACCATTGCTAGATGGTCACTTCGATTGGTATAGGAATTTGTTCCTATGCTACCGGCTTAGGTTCGAACCTATGAGGTCACACACATTAGAGTTCATGATCCGATTAGATGGTTGATCAACGATTAAGAATCGTTCTAGGGTTAAATGATCAATACGACTGACATTTAACCCAGTGCAAGTGTTGCAGGAGGATCGATTAGCAATTCGATTGCTAATTGGCTTAATTTGATTAAGCCAATGGGCTGAGATTAAGTCTAATTAAATATGATTTAATTAGATTTGGTTTGAGCTTGATTGGATCAAGTCCAATTGGTTTATTGGATAAGCCAAGTGCAAAGAAAAACTAGTCCTAATTCAACTAGGACTTGGGTCAATCTAATTTCTAATTTGATTAGAAAATTAAATCAGATTTAAATCTAATTTAATCTGATTAAATTAGGTTCTTAATTGAGTTAAGACTTATTTTAATTGAGTTGATCTAATTTTGATTTGATTTGGTTTGAAAAATCAAATTAAAATAAGTCATAAGACAGAATCCTAGTAAGACTAGGATTCCACCTTGCACCACATAAGCCTTCTCCACGCCCTCTCTCTTATTCAACGCCAATCTCCACTTATTTTGTGCGATAAAAGCCCTCTCTCAGATCTCTCCCATGTTCACAAAAGGTCTCCTCTCTTCTTTCTTACATGGAAGGTGGTTTGGATCTAATCTAAAAGGAATAAGTTTGGATTTCGAATTCTATGAGATAGAGTTTTAGAAATTCAAAACTCTTTCAATTTTGCACCGAATTTATCCAAATTTTTTTTGGAATTTTTATAGATTTTAGGGTATACATTATGCACCCTTTTCTGTTGATCCATACATAAAAATATGAAGGAGGTGTTCAAGAGTTGGGCGTCCCTTAACTTGCCATGTTTGGATAAGCCTTGACTAGGTGTTTGATCTAGACAAGGACTCTATCATATCTCTCTATATAAGATGAGTTTCTTCATGAAATTTTAGGAGAAATTAGATATTTGAGAGATATTTGTGCCATCCAAAAATTAGAGAGAAATACCTTTGGGTAGTAGAGATATAAAAGATGCAAGTTTGGGTGTCTAGAGAGAAAAACGTGAAGAAGAAGAGGGTCTTCTTCTTGGGTTTTTGTTTTCATATCTTTCCTCCCTCCATCTTGAGTTTCCTGAGAGTGTCTCAGATCTGAAACTCCTCCTTCTACTTTCCATCTTTAGAAGAGTCCAAATCAAGAAGAAGGAGGCACCTGATCAACCATCAAAGAAGGATCAGCGCAGTACTAGCATACTGTGCTGATTTCCTGAAGCAGGACTTCTGATCGAGATTCGTGGGCTCGTGTGGATGACTCCTAGAGGCCGGATGCATGTGCGGCTTGCAACATCATCCTCAAGCCCAGATCAACAAGGTTAGAATGTCTAACTTGCAAGGTAATAGATCTGATCTATTGTTTAATACATACATTAGATGTAGTATAGAAACATGTTGATATGATCAACATGTAGTTCATACTATATTTATATATTTTAATTTTTGATTTAATTCTATGTAATAATCATATAATAGGATCTTAGATCTAAGGATTTTTTGATCTTAAAAAATAAATTTTGATTTATTTTAGTCTTCCGCTGTATGATCTTGAAAAAGTTTCAAGATCTAACCCTCTTTTTCAAGATCTAACCCTGAAACCTTAGATCTGGTTCCTTCAATTGGTATCAGAGCCTAGGTTCTTTATTACATGATTATTTATACATGCTTAGATTATTTTTTAGATTAGATCTAATTTATAATCTGATTATTAAATCTGAAATTAAAATTTTAGATCAATCACAAACTGCAAGGTTGTCCTGCTGTAAGGTTTACCCCTTACAATACAAAGGTTGTCCTAGTTTGTGTAGATCTATCTTTAATCATAAATTTATTAGATATGATCTAGATTAAATTTATGATTTATTAGATTTAAAAGATATTTAAATCTGAAATAAAATCTCTTTGTTAATAATTTTTGTGCAAAGAAATTATTTAAAGTTGAAATTATTTCAATTACATGAACCTGTTTAGATTAGATCTAAAGTAGTTTCATGTTTATTTCACTTGCATCTTGATTATGAATCAAACATGTAATATGATTGGTAGAATCATATTATAAAATTATTTTACAAATATGAAAATTATTTTTTGAAAGGCCGAACCCAACCCTCAGCCCAAAACTTAATTAAGAATTAAGAAGTTGTTTGATTAGGTTCTAGGATTGTGAATTGAAGAACCTAAGACATAAATCATAACACATTGGGTTAATAGGTTAGTGAGAATTAGGTCCATTAATTGGGTTAGACCTATGGTTAGATTAAAGATGGACTTAATTAGAGAATTGACTAAATCTAATCAATTGTTGTCTTAGATTAGGTCAAGGATTCTCTAGATCAATTACAATAGTTGTAGTTGGTCAAGTCCATGTCTTTAACGAGAACCAAATGGACTTGATTCTTGGCTAAGCGATCTAGCACGAATTGTTAGGTTGATCTAATCGAAACTAATTAAACGAGTTGGTGTCTAAGGTAAACCAGACCGGTGGTTTTTAATTGGGAGCCCGCTTACCTGGCCATTTCTGATGGTGTCTAAAGCAAGCTTTGGTAGACCCTCCCACTGATCGAACTTACCTGGCCTCTTGGTGAAATTATGTTTTGATCGGATCACTTGACTATTCGAGCTGACCTATGTCAGCTAGGTAAATCAGTGTGACTGATTTAGGTGCTCCTAGACCAGCCCTGGTCTCCTTTAAGCTGACTTGGTGAAGCCAGTGGGAGGATCATGATAAGCTGGTTCATCTGACCTCATCCTCTAAATTATTTAAATCCTCTAAAATTATTAGGTCCTTAAAATGACAAAGTTATGGAGATAACTGAGTCATAGCCTCCCATTAAGGTGTTTGATAATTAGTCCATTAACTCAATAATCATTGCAGACCCAAAGGCCTGGTGCTTGTTGACTAATGAAATTATCACTCATCATATGATGACTTGGAAGTGTCTCTCTAATGGTGGTTAGGTGAGCCAACCAAAGTTGGGCTTAATCATTCGTTGGTTAGATACACCAAGTATGATCATGTTAATGGTTGGACCTAACCGGATCCTTACAGTGGAGGCCAAAGCCTACTGATTAGGTTTCTGGGGCAAAATTAAAATTACTAGAAATTATTTAGAGAAATAATTGGTTATGAACCTACCCTTAGATATACATGGGTTGACCAACCAAAGTTGGGCTTGTGTGCAGTCTAAGTAGATTCTAGTACCCGCTAAGGAATTAGGGTAATTCCTCGAGTTGGAGGTAGAGGCTACCAATTCGAATAAAATAGTGGGAGAAACCTTTTGATTAAAGTCCAAATCTTTAGGTTTAATGAATCAATTACTAATTAGGTTATGGTTCTCCTTTGTGCAAATATGGCCACTTCCCTATCGCTCCGATCATTGTTGGACAATGATAAGTTGGTGGGACCCAACTTCGGTAGCTGGTACCGAAAGTTGAAGATAGTCCTGGAGCATGAACGGATCCTATATGTGATAATAGATCCTGCACCTGAGGAGCCAGCTGTCAATGCACGTGGAACAATCAGAGACACTTACCAGAAGTGGCTCAGTGATCGGACCACGATGCGCTGTATCATGCTGACTATCATGAGCGATGAGTTCAGTCGTAGATTCGAGACGGCTCAGCCAAAGGACAAGCTTCAAGTGTTGGAGGATGCCTTTGGCATACCCGATGACGTGGAGAGGCACAAGACTAGTTGTGCCATCTTCAATGCCAAAATGCGGGATGGTGCCTCTGTCACTGATCATGTATTGTACATGATCGAGCTGATGGAATGATTGAGCAAGCTCGACTTTTCCTTGCATGAGCAGCTTGGGAAAGATACAATACTGAACTCGCTGCCCAAGTCTTATCTCCCATTCCTCACTCATTATAGAATGACAAAGCCTGAAGAGAACTACCACGGGTTACTGGGGTTGCTTCAGAACTTTGAGAAGGATCACCAACTTCACAAGGAGTCGGTGAATTTAGTGGGAGGTTCGTCTTCTGGTTCTCGACCTTTTAAGAAAGGGAAGAAGAACAAGAAGAAGAAAGTAAAGAAGGTGCAAGTTCAGGCTAGGACATCAGTGCAGAGCCAGACCAAAAAGGTCAAGCCTGATAAGAGTCTATTCTACTGGCAAGCACCCTAGATTAGATAGTGTGTCAGATATCTACTTATGGCACTGTAGGCTAGGTCATATAAACAAGAACAGAATAAACAGGTTGACTCAAGAGGAAATCCTCGAAGTTAGTGATTGTGAATCACTTCCAACCTGTGAGTCCTGTCTTCTTGGTAAAATGACCAAGTCACCTTTTACTGGAAAAGGTGAGAGAGCTACTGAGCTCTTGAGCCTAGTACATACTGATGTATGTGGGCCCATGAGCACCAGTGCTAGAGGTGGATATTTCTACTTCATAACTTTCACGGATGACCTATCTCGATATGAATATGTCTATCTGATGAAACATAAGTCGGATTCATTTGAAATGTTCAAAACAATTCTGAAGTGAAGTAGAAAAATAAACTGGGAAGAGTATTAAAACTCTTCGATCTGATCGAGAAGGAGAATACCTTTCTAGTGAGTTTCTCACATATCTAGGAGAGAATAGGATTCTCTCCCAATGGACTCCTCCAGGAACATCACAGCATAATGTGTTTGAAAGGAGGAATCGAACTTTGTTAGACATGGTCCGATCCATGATGGGTTTTTGCTAGCTTGCCGATATCCTTCTGGGGATATGCACTCGAATCGGCCTGTTATCTGTTAAATAGGGTTCCAAGTAAGTCTGTAATTAAGACTCCATATGAGATATGGATGGGATATAAGCCAGCACTTTCACACCTTAGGGTCTGGGGGTGCCCGGCCTATGTCAAACGATTAGTCACAGACAAACTTGGACCTAGGTCTGACAAATGCTCATTCATAGGATACCCCAAAGAGACAAAAGGATATTTTTTCTACCATGCTGATGAACAAAAGGTGTTCGTCAGCCTTAAGGCAATCTTTTTAGAAAAGGAGTTCCTTGGTGAAGGGTTGCCTCTAAGGTTGAACTTGATGAAGTTCAACAGATAGAAGGACCGACACCAATAGCTGAACCTGAGTCAGATATGATTAGATCAGATCCAGAGCCCAATATACCTGTATCATTAAGGCGATCTGGTAGAGTACCGCGTCAGCCGGACAGATACTACCTTTTCTTGATCCAGAACGGTGATCCCATCGAACTTGATGAGAATAATGAGGATTCGATCACCTATATGGATGCAATACAGAGATCTGATTCCGAGAAATGGCTTGAAGCCATGAAATTCGAAATGGAGTCCATGAAGGTCAACGATGTATGGACATTGGTTGACCCACCTGAAGGGGTTAAACCCATTTGGTGTAAATGGGACTTCAAAAGGAAGAGGGGCGCAGATGGAAAGGTGGAGACCTATAAAGCCCGTTTGGTCGCCAAGGGGTATCGTCAACATTATGGTATTGACTATGACGAGACGTTTCCCCTGTGGCAATGCTCAAATCCATTCGGATAATGCTTGCAATAGCTGCCCATCTGGATTATGAGATCTGGCAGATGGATGTAAAGACAGCTTTTCTGAATGGAGAACTGACTGAAGAGGTGTATATGATACAACCTGAGGGGTTTACATCCACAGATGAGTCCAAGGTGTGCAAGCTTCAGAGATCCATTTATGGATTGAAGCAAGCTTCTCGGAGTTGGAACATGCGTTTTGATAAGGTGATCAAAATGTATGGCTTCATTTAGAATGGAGAAGAGCCCTGCATCTATAAATGGGCAAATGGTCCAGTTGTGGAATTCCTTATCTTGTACGTGGATGATATTCTCTTAATCGAGAATGACATCCCCGCACTACAGGGAATAAAAGTTTGGTTGTCATCACAGTTCTCCATGAAGGACTTGGGTGAAGCATCCTACATCCTAGGGATGAAGATCTATAGGGATAGATCTAAAAAGATGCTTGGGTTATCCCAGTCCATGTACATAGACACTGTGCTGAAGAGGTTCAGCATGGAGAATTCCAAGAAGGGCTATCTACCGATAGGCCATGGAATTTCTCTCTCTAAGAAGGATTGTCCGACAACTCCTGAAGAGAGAGAGCGTATGAGTAGAGTCCCATATACTTCAGCCATGGGATCTATCATGTACGTCATGATATGTACAAGACCAGATGTGGCATACTCACTAGGAGTAGTGAGTAGATACCAATCTGATCCTGGAGAAAATCACTGAAAAGTGGTTAAAGCCATCCTTAAGTATTTGAGAAATACTAAGGACCAATGGTTGGTTTATGGCGAGTCAGATCTGAAACTTGTGGGGTTCACAGACTCCAGCTTCCAATCTGACCATGATGACAGCAGGAGCGTGTCGGGTTATAACTTTACTCTGAATGGTGGAGCCATCTGCTGGAAGAGTTTCAGCAGCATACTGTGGCAGACTCTGTTTATGAAGCGGAGTATATCGCAGCATCAGATGCCGCGAAGGAAGCTGTGTGGCTGAGGAAATTCATTAACGAGCTTGGAGTAGCATCCTCCCTCGATGGTCCAGTCCTGCTCTACTGCGACAACACTGTGTCATAGCTCAGGTGAAGGAACCCAAAGCACATCAGCGGACGAAGCACATCGCGCCACTCCAC
>NC_026006.2:35021409-35169611 GCF_000442705.2 Elaeis guineensis | reverse complement strand
TAGCTATCCCAAGCTAGAACACTTGTTTCCCGGGTACAAGCCAACCCAAAACACTCCGATTTCAGGTTCGGATCAACCTTTCCTTGTTTTGGAAATCCTCCAAAAACAAGAGCAAAAACTCACAAAGAGTAAGAATATTTAGAGCACAGATGAATACAAAACAGCTCCTTAAATGAGCAAATATAACAATAAAACTTTACTCAAATGAAGAACCCCTTTTTCAGATTTTCTCAAGATGAATGAACGGTTGAACGCTTGAGAAGAGGTTGATTGTTGATTGAAGATCTCTTGAAAGCTTTGAACGATCTCTAGATCAAGGTTGAAACGATAGGCGTGAAGAATTCTCTCCTTGAAAGATCTTCCTTTTCTCTTTCACAATCTCTCTGGTATATTGTGGATCCTCTCTCTTTTTCTCTATGGATATTTCGTTGATCTCAGGCTTTTTCTTGCAAATTTCGGATCCTCTCTTCTGTTCTTCTCTTTTTCCTCTCTTTTCTCTCACATTTGATTTCACGTTTGATCCGCTATTTAATCTGCAATTTCTTTCATCATTTAAAGCATTTTGTAGCATTAGAAGCAAGAGAAAAACAATTTAGGCAGATAAAGAGCCGTTAGAGGATTTTTAGGAAGCATAAATGGCAATTAAAACGGGCAAAAAAATAGCCGTTGCTGACATTTCCCGTCGCAGGGGTCGACTCATGAGTCGACTCATGCCTTGTGGGTCGACTCATGAGTCGACTCACAGGTCGTGCCAAGCCAAAAATCCAGCGTGCCATGGGAATTTTTTCGTGCCATTCAGCTCATAGTGCCATGAGTTGACTCATGAGTCGACTCATGCACTTCAAACCTTCATAACTTCAAAAATATTAGTCCAAACACAATGAAATTTTCACCAATAGATTTCAAATCATTTGTTCTACCAAATGGTACTATCAAATCAGGATTTTAGTGAAATTACGATTTTGCCCTTGAAGAGCATAAGGACTTTTTTAATTGATTGTATCCCTTCAATCTGCTTTGTAATCATCAAAATCAATCTAGGAGCAACAATCTCCCCCTTTTTGATGATGACAAAACATATGAACAAAAATATTTATGTTAATGCATTAATTTCAAAAGAATCCATTATGGGTGTATATGCTTGAAAAGAGTATGATTCTTTTGGCATGTAATATAAATGCAAAAATAGTTTGTCCATTTTCTTACAGATTTGTAAAGGGTATTAGATCATTTTGAGTTCAAGATATTTCAGAGCAAGAGAAGATAAATAACTTTTTCTATGTATCAGAGCAAAAATAATTTTTACAATGATATCAGAAAAGATTTTATAATGTATCAGAGCAAAAAAAAATTTTTTTAATGTATCAGAGAAAATTTCATTCAGTATCCGAGCAAATGTTATAATATTTTAGAGAAACCTTCACACTGTATCGGATCAAATGTTATCATGTATCAGATCAAGTTGAAAGAAATTGTAGGATGAATCAGAGTAAAATAAATTTCTTATTGATGTCTCAAGGTGAGTAAAATTTCAAAAGCAAGTTTGAATATCAGAGCATATATATAAAAAAAATACTAATTTGCATTGTACTCATGATTTTGCTTTTGATGGATTAAAGTTTTGTCTGATACCAAATTTCTCTGTCTGATACCAAATTTCGATACCAAAATTTTTCAAAGTTTTGTTTAATCTTTCAATCCTTGTTTTTGTCTAATTTGTCTAATATTTGTTTAATTTCTTCAATATTTGTTTTAATTTAATTTCTCCCCCTTTTTTTTCATAATTTAGGGTTTTGCTTTTTGTCTAATTTCAATTTTTGTTTAATTTTAATTTCTCCCCCTTTTTGACATCATCAAACATAGTTAACTCTTTCTTTTCCTTTTCTGAAAATATTCTTTAATTTCTTCCTCTTTAGAGTTTTTCACAGATGTTTGCTCCCCCTTAATATAGCAATTATCAATAGCAAACAACAATAAGGAGAAGATAATATTTCAATTGATGTATCAGAGATTGAAATATAACCAAAATATAATCATTACAAAGATATAGGTAAAAGATGATTCCATTAATATCATAATTGTTTCAAAACATAAAATTCAACCAGCTAAATGTCAATACATGGCCCAAGGTATAGATCCTAGAACAAGATACTAACTCCTAAGATCTAGATAAGTCAATGATCAGAGTCATCAGATATAGTATGAGAAGATGATGGATCAGAAGTGCGTCCTCTACCCCGTCTGCCTCTGCCACGAGTGGAGGTGATGGCACGAGCAGGAGAACGAGATGAACTAGGTGGCTGAGAATGCTGAGATACTAGGGCTGATATCATGAGTCTGATAGAATCAAGTACGTTCAGTGCTCTGGAAACAGATTGAAGTAGAGCAGTGAACTGGGTGGTAGCATGCTCACTCGATCCTCTGATCTCTTTCCTCAGTAGCTCATATCCACCTTCTAATGCTCCTCTGAGCCTGCCAGCCTCTGCAGTGAGGTCTGTGACCTCAATGGTAGACTCCTGTGGCTGGGGATGGGACAATGCAAGGACTTGCCCCTGCAAGTCAAGAACTCTGCCAGTAAGTCTCCAGACTGTATCCTCAAGCTGCTGTATCCTGACGGACTGATCTGAAATCATCTGAAATATAGTGGAGATGTGGGGAGTAATGGTCTGATCAGAAGAAGTAGCTCCAGGTGCAAAAGAAGTACTACTCCACTGGCTAGACAACAAAGAAGCCACACGCTGAGATATATGCTCGATCTGATCATCAGCCAGTCTGAACTCTGAATGAGGTGCTCTGCTCTCTGGCTGATACACTGGTGTGGGCATCCTAGTAAACTCAGAAGGGCCAGCCTCAGTATCATGAATGAACTGGGTATCTGGTGAAGCTGCCCTGAAATCATGTACAGGAGAAGATGGACCTTCTTCTTCTACTCTGCCTTCAGTTCTGTCTTCAGCTCTTTCCTCAGCTCTCTCCTCAGCTCTTTCTTCAGAGCCCTTGATCCAACCACCAATAGTCTTTGTAATTCCCATTCGGTGTAGGCTGTGTTGGTTGAAAGTGTCCACATGTGAGAGCTTGGTAGGTGTCTCCCCCTCACAGCTAACTCCAAACCTCCTAAAAACTCTAGTAAGGGCCATACCATAAGGCAAGTGTGCCTTGGATCTGTTCAAAGTTTCTCTCATGGCCTCTATCATAAGTGTAGGGAGGTTTAGGGGGGTCTGAGTGATGATATGAAACATGACACATACATCTCTGCCAGATAGTAAGTCATGTCTACCACTCCTAGGAAAGAATAGTTTTGTCACAATCTGATGCAGGACCCTCATCTCAATGGACAGTAGCTTTGCTTCCAATCTGTTTAAACTTCCTGAAAAATCTTCTCCTAAGATAATTCTGATCCCTTCTTCTTTAATTGGGAGTTCCATATATGAGTATCCTTCACTAGGCAACTGAAGTATCTCTCCCAATATCCTAGAATCCAAACAGATGTCAATCTCCTTTACAGTTGAAGTCACAGACCCGTTTCCATAATTTAGGTTCTGGTAGAACTCTCTGACTAGATCAACATAGGTGACTTCCTTAAGAGAGCAATAAAGTTCCCATCCTTGATTTTTGATCTTGGTAGCAAAAGTAAAGCCTTCTTTCTCAAAGAACCGAAAATCTATATTTTTCCCGGTTTCTACTTTTCTATCAGAAAGAAGATTTACACTGGGGCTTATGGAGGGTTGAGAGGGACCTTGAGCAGGTACTGAAACTGGATTGGGAACAGTGGAAGACTGAGCATGCCTTTTCTTTCGGACAATTTCCTCAGGCTCTCGGATTGATTTCCTTCTTTGGGGAAGTTTCATCTTTGGAGCCATATCCAATAAGGTAGCAGACAAGAAGACTTGAATTCAGTGGAGGAGGGATCACAAAAGAGTAAAGAAGGATTTTGGTGGAGAAAAGAAGTAGATTTTGAATGAACGGTGAAGTTCTAGGGCACGTTCCACCCGCGCCTAACACTGCGAGAAAGCACAGAAAAATCCTCTTCAAGGAGGCGATTTTTGGTGGAGAGGAGGAGGGAGAATTGCCTCAGAATTGTTCCTTGGATTTGGAGCAAAACAGAAGTTTGGAGGGGACGGCTTTCGGAAGGAAGACGACGAGAAGATGAGTCGTCTCATAAACAAGGTTTTCCGTTTTAAAAACAATGAACCCGATGGAAGTTGGTGGGATTTACAAGTTTGCCATTGAGTCGACTCATGGGGGTCGACTCATGAAGTTCAGAAAATCAGGAAAAATGCAAATAAATTCCAGAAAAATTCAAAATTTTGGGAGAAAGAATTTTGCTCAATGATAAGTTTTTAGAGTGATAAAACTAAGCTTTTGGAACCAGGATAGATGTTGAAAATTGAGCTCTAAGAGTTTTTGACATCTATTCTTTGGAAATTGAGAAATTTCAGACAAATGGATCTAGAATTCCTAGATTTCTCCTAATTTCACAGAATCTTTCCTCACTAAGGGCCTTTGTAAAGATATCAGCTAATTGATTTTCAGTGCAAACATATTCAAGAATTATATTTTTGTTTTGAACATGTTCTCTTATAAAATGATGTCTTATCTCAATATGTTTAGATCTTGAATGTTGTATTGGATTTTTAGATAGATTTATAGCACTTGTATTATCACATTTTATTGGTGTTTCATTAAGTTTGATTCCAAAATCTTCGAGTTGTTGCTTAATCCACAAGATTTGAGCACAACAACTTCCGGCTGCAATGTATTCGGCCTCAGCCGTAGACAGTGCCACCGAATTTTGTTTCTTGCTAAACCATGAGATTAGGTTAACTCCAAGAAATTGGCAAGTTCCACTTGTGCTTTTTCTATCTAATTTACATCCAGCAAAATCAGCATCAGAATATCCTAACAAATTAATTTGTGAGTCCTTAGAGTACCATAACCCTATAGTTTGTGTACCATTTAAGTATCTAAGGATTCTTTTAACAGCATTCAAATGAGATTCCTTAGGATTAGATTGATATCTTGCACATAAGCAAACACTAAACATGATATCAGGCCTACTTGCAGTTAAATATAATAATGAGCCAATCATACCTCTATAGTATTTTAAGTCTACGCTTTTACCTTCATCATCCTTGTCAAGCTTACTTGAGGGACTCATTGGTGTGCCAATAGGTTTGCAGTTCTCCATTCCAAATCTTTTGAGTAGTTCCTTGGTGTACTTGCTTTGGGTGATGGAGATTTCCTCTTTTGATTGTTTGATTTGGAGTCCGAGAAAGAAAGTGAGTTCTCCCATCATGCTCATCTCGAACTCTCCCTGCATAAGCTTAGCAAAGTCTTGACAAAGGGATTCATTAGTAGACCCAAAAATTATGTCATCAACATAAATTTGTATAATTAGCATATCATTTTGGTTTCTTTTAATAAATAGAGTTGTATCCACATTGCCTCTTGAGAAACCATTATTTAGTAGAAATTTGCTTAGCCTTTCATACCATGCTCTAGGTGCTTGTTTTAGACCATATAAAGCTTTATTTAATCTGAAGACATGATTGGGAAAAGCATGATTTTCAAATCCTGGGGGTTGTTCTACATATACTTCTTCAGAAATATATCCATTTAAAAATGCACTTTTAACATCCATTTGAAATAGTTTGAATTTCATAAAGCAAGCATAAGCAAGTAGAAGTCTAATGGCTTCTAATCTAGCAACAGGTGCAAAGGTTTCATTAAAATCAATTCCTTCTTCTTGATTATATCCCTTAGCAACCAGTCTTGCTTTATTTCTAATTACATTTCCATGCTCATCTAACTTGTTTCTAAAGACCCATTTTGTGCCAATTATTGAATAATCTTTAGATCTTTTCACTAAGGTCCAAACATTATTTCTTTCAAATTGACTGAGTTCTTCTTGCATAGCATTAATCCAGTTATGATCATTTTCAGCTTCTTCAAAAGTTTTAGGTTCAAGTTGAGATACAAAAGCACAATGATTAAGTACATCTCTAAGTGAAGAACGTGTTTTTACCCCATGCATAGGATCACCGATAATTAATTCCTTAGGGTGGTTGTGAACATACCTCCATTCCTTGGGTAAGTCATTTGTACCTTGAGGTTGTTCTTGAATTTCTTCACCTTTCTCATTTTGTTCATCTTCTTGATCCTTGTCTTCTGGAGTTGCTGAATCTTTTAGAGTGATCTCCTTCATACCTTCTATTAGTGGATCTGCATCATCAACACCCTTATTCTTCCTTGAAGGAAGATCGTTAGATTCATCAAAGACAACATGTATGGACTCCTCAACTACTAAGGTTCTTTTGTTGAACACTCTAAATGCTTTACTAGTGGAGGAGTAACCTAGAAGGATTGCTTCATCTGATTTTGCATCAAATTTACCAAGTTTTTCTTTGCCATTATTTAATACAAAACATCGGCAACCAAAAACATGAAAATAGGCAATATTTGGTTTTCTTCCTTTCCAAAGTTCATAGGGGATTTTCTTTAAAAATTGTCTTATTAAAGCACGATTTAAAATGTAACATGCTGTGTTAATAGCTTCTGCCCAAAAATATTTTGGAAGGTTGCTTTCACAGAGCATGGTACGGGCCATTTCTTCTAAGGTTCTATTTTTCCTTTCAACTATCCCATTTTGTTGGGGTGTCCTAGGAGCAGAGAAGTTGTGTCCAATTCCATTTTCATCACAAAAATTTTCAAAGTCATGATTTTCAAATTCTGTTTCATGATCACTTCTAATATTTTGAATTGAAAACCCTTTTTCATTAGTGACTTTTCGATGAAATTTCGTGAAAATTTGAAAAGTTTCATTTTTGTGAGCTAAAAAGAAAACCCAAGTAAAACGAGAGTAATCATCAATTATTACAAATCCATATCGTTTTCCTCCTAGACTAGTGGTTTTAGTTGGTCCAAATAAATCCATATGTAAGAGCTCTAAAGGTCTAGAAGTTGAAATAGTGTTTTTGGATTTAAATGATATTCTAGTTTGTTTACCTAATTGGCATGCATCACAAATTTTATCCTTTTCAAAATTTAATTTTGGCAAACCGAGAACTAAATCCTTTTTGATTAATTTTGAAAGAGAATGCATGCTAATATGTGCAAGTCTACGATGCCACAGCCAACTAGTCTCATTTATTTTAGCATTTAAGGAAACTAGGCATTGCATGTCTAATTTAGTTAAATCATTCAAGTCTACCATATAAACATTGCCATGCCTATGTCCTATAAATTTAATGCCATCGTTGATAGGACTAGTCACAATGCAAACAGATGATTCATATATCAAATATATGTAGTTTCAGATCTAAATAAAAATGCATCACATATACATCAAATTTCAGATCTAAAACTAAATTTACACATATCAAATATATATCTAAAAAATAATTAAAATATTTTAAAAATATCTTTTCAAAAATCGATTCACATCAAACTAGGACAACCTTTACAGTATAGGGGGTAAACCCTATATCAGGACAACCTTATATCAGTTTGATGTAAATTTTTAATCATTCTAATTTTAGAACATGCTAATTTTTAGATTTAAAAGGATTTGATTTAATTATGAAGATTCAAAAATGACTTTGTTTCCTTTATCACAAAATTGACTGATGCTAAGTAAGTTATGCTTTAAACCTTTAACTAGTAAAACATTCTCAATGTATTTGGAGGGAGTGATACCAATGTTACCTATCCCGATGATCTTTCCTTTGCCATTATCTCCAAAGGTGACCATCCCTCCATCCTTAGCATCAAACGTGATGAATTGTGATTCATCACCAGTCATGTGTCTCGAGCATCCGCTGTCAAGATACCATTTCCTGTTTCCTTCTTGGGATGCTAGACACACCTGCAAGCACAGATCAAGTTTCTGTCTTAGGTACCCAAGCTTTCTTGGGTCCTTTCAGGTTAGTCAGAATGGTTCCTTTTGGAACCCATATTTTCTTTGTGTTTGCATATTTGTTAATAAGACATGTGTATGATTTATGTCCTATTCTTCCACATTTAAAACAAGTAATATTTGTAGGCTTTTTGTTTGAATAATTTGCATAAATATCCTTCAAAAATTTTTGTTTCTTCAGGGGTTTGTAACCAAGTCCAGCCTTATCATATATAGCTTTCTGATTATCAAGGATCATATTTAGCTTGTTTGAACTTAAGGTGAACTTATCTACTATAGATTTCAGTCTGTTAATTTCATCCTTAAAGTTTTGATTTTCTTGAATCAATGTGAATTTTTCAATTGAAAGAATTTCAGCTTGTTTCACTAAGGACTGATTTTTCAATTTCAGCTCTTTGTTTTTCTTCCCTAGTTTCTTTAATTCATCAATTGAATCATAGAAAGCTTCATGCAATTCTTCAAAAGTAAATTCACTAGTGGATTCAGAAGTTACCTCATTTTCATGTGCCATCAGGCACAGATTGGCTTGTTCGGTTGAGGTTTCCTCGTCGGAGCTTGAGTCATCACTCGCACTCCAGGTCGCCATCATTGCCTTCTTTTTGAATTTCTTTGGACCTTTCTTCAATTGAGGACATTCAGATCTGAAATGTCCTGGCTTCTTGCACTCGTAGCATATAGGGGTTTGATCTTTCTCCTTTTCTATGCTTTGATCCCCTTTTGTAAATTTCTTTCTCATCCCCTGTTTCCTTTTTCTTAGAAACTTCTTGAATTTCCGGGTGATGAGAGCCATCTCTTCATCCTGATCTTCATCTTCAGAGTCATCTGTTTCATAATCAGGTGAAGTTGTGGATTTGAGGGCAATGGTTCTTTTCTTTTTGATTTCATCCTCTTGATGTTGCATCATGCTAAGTTCATGAGTCATCAAGGATCCAAGAAGCTCTTCTAGAGGTAGAGTGTTCAAGTCCTTTGCTTCTTGGATGGCAGTCACCTTGGCTTCCCAAGTTCTTGGCAGTGACCTGAGAATCTTTCTTACAAGTTCACTGTTAGTATAAGATTTGCCAAGACTCTTTAAACCATTGATTATATCAGTAAAACGAGTAAACATAGCAGTTATGGACTCATCATGCTCTATTTTAAACAATTCATATTTATGTACAAGCATGTTTATTTTAGACTCTTTTACTTGATTTGTTCCCTCATGGGTGACTTCTAACCTATTCCATATTTCTTTAGCAGATGCACAAGTAGAAATGCGATTAAATTCACTAGCATCTAGTGCACAATAAAGAACATTCATAGCTTTGGCATTTAATTGTGCCAATTTCTTGTCAACCTCATCCCATTCTTTCTCGGGTTTGGTTGACTCCTCACCATCTATAATCTTGGTGGGTGTGTGAGGACCATTCACTATGATACTCCACATATCATAGTCGAGTGCTTGTATGAAAATCTTCATCCGAGCTTTCCAATAGGTGTAATTAGACCCATTGAAAAGTGGAGGTCGGTTTGTTGATTGCCCCTCAGCTAGAGAAGTTCCAACATGGGTTGCCATAGATCTTTGGCTCTTTGATTGTTAGATCAAAGAAGGGCTAGAGCACTGGCTCTGATACCACTTGTTGCCCAGCTATGCAACCCAAGAGGGGGGGTGAATTGGGTTTCTAAAAAATTTTAAGCCAAACAGATAACTTATGAAGAACAAAATAATGGCTTTAAATCAATATTAATTAACTAAAGCAGTATTGCAAGGATATAATAAAGAAATAAGATAAAGCGATAAAGCACACCACAAACACAAGGATTTATAGTGGTTCGGTGCTAACCTTGCACCTACGTCCACTCCCCAAGATCCCACTTGGGAATTTTAATCCACTATCCTTTGTATTCAACCCGAATACAAAACGTCGGAAACTCCGACACTAGCTATCCCAAGCTAGAATACAAGACGTCGGAAACTCCGACCCTAGCTATCCCAAGCTAGAACACTTGTTTCCCGGGTACAAGCCAACCCAAAACACTCCGATTTCAGGTTCGGATCAACCTTTCCTTGTTTTGGAAATCCTCCAAAAACAAGAGCAAAAACTCACAAAGAGTAAGAATATTTAGAGCACAGATGAATACAAAAACAGCTCCTTAAATGAGCAAATATAACAATAAAAACTTTACTCAAATGAAGAACCCCTTTTTCAGATTTTCTCAAGATGAATGAACGGTTGAACGCTTGAGAAGAGGTTGATTGTTGATTGAAGATCTCTTGAAAGCTTTGAACGATCTCTAGATCAAGGTTGAAACGATAGGCGTGAAGAATTCTCTCCTTGAAAGATCTTCCTTTTCTCTTTCACAATCTCTCTGGTATATTGTGGATCCTCTCTCTTTTTCTCTATGGATATTTCGTTGATCTCAGGCTTTTTCTTGCAAATTTCGGATCCTCTCTTCTGTTCTTCTCTTTTTCCTCTCTTTTCTCTTCACATTTGATTTCACGTTTGATCCGCTATTTAATCTGCAATTTCTTTCATCATTTAAAGCATTTTGTAGCATTAGAAGCAAGAGAAAACAATTTAGGCAGATAAAGAGCCGTTAGAGGATTTTTAGGAAGCATAAATGGCAATTAAAATGGGCAAAAAAAATAGCCGTTGCTGACATTTCCCGTCGCAGGGGTCGACTCATGAGTCGACTCATGCCTTGTGGGTCGACTCATGAGTCGACTCACAGGTCGTGCCAAGCCAAAAATCCAGCGTGCCATGGGAATTTTTTCGTGCCATTCAGCTCATAGTGCCATGAGTTGACTCATGAGTCGACTCATGCACTTCAAACCTTCATAACTTCAAAAATATTAGTCCAAACACAATGAAATTTTCACCAATAGATTTCAAATCATTTGTTCTACCAAATGGTACTATCAAATCAGAATTTTAGTGAAATTATGATTTTGCCCTTGAAGAGCATAAGGACTTTTTTAATTGATTGTATCCCTTCAATCTGCTTTGTAATCATCAAAATCAATCTAGGAGCAACACTATATTTATATATTTTAATTTTTGATTTAATGCTATGTAATAATCATGTAATAGAATCTTAGATCTAGGGATCTTTTGATCTTAAAAAATAAATTTTGATTTATTTTAGTCTTCCGCTGTATGATCTTGAAAAAGTTTCAAGATCTAACCCTCTTTTTCAAGATCTAACCCTGAAACCCAAGATCTGGTTCCTTCAACGGCAGGCAGCTGACAAAGTCATTATTACACCATACCTAGAGCCATGTCCTGATGAAAATTCCAAAAAGAAGAAATCCTTTTCGAAAAGGCTCCAGTACCAGCGTGCCAAATGTCAAATATCTGGCAACTGCCAAGTGCGGAAGTCGAGGAGGACAGCTTCGATCGTGAGAACTTCTCTGTACTTTCTTCATTCACAATTCGAACTCGAAAGTAGGGAGACTGGTGTTGGGTATAAAATCTCCCCCCGATCGAAGTTTGTAAAGGATCGATCCTTCCAGGGCTCTTCCGGCTCCCGACCTTGTGCGTGGTGCCTCTCCGAACCTCCTCGATCATCCGGACTTCTCCGATAATAAACTTTTGCATTCATCCATCGGGCCACCCCGAAGGTTCTCTGGGACTCACTGTCTGCCAACCTTCTACAGCAACCAACCACCTGAGTTTCTACCCCGAACTTCTTTCGGGCTTCGCCAGCATCCGAGCTTCCCTGACAACGTGATTTCTATGATAACCAAACTCCACCCGAGTTTCTACAGCGGTCGACCACCCCCCGGATCCTAATCGAGCTCCCACGAGAGCTGAACTTCTACTACAAGCGGTCTACTCTGAGCTCCTACTGCAGGCTGGCTATCCCAGACGACTACTATAAGTAAATTTCATTCAAGCCTGTACTATAAACAAATTTCTTTCGAACTTCTATTACAGGTAGACTTCAGCCAAGCTACTCCGTAGTGAGTAGATTCTGGACGAACTACTATGATGGGACATCACTCTGAGCTTTCACGATAACTGGTCCTCGCCCGAGCTCCTACAATGGATGGTCCCCTCTCGACCTCTCGTGAGAACAGGATCCCTTCCGAACTTCTCCAACAGATGGATTTTGGACGAGCTTCTATAACGGATGAGCTCCAGCAGCTGGGTCTCTGTGATAGCCGATCACCTCCGATGTCTGTCGAGCCTCCCCAGCACTATCCGAAGTCCATCGCTGACCGACCTCCTACCAGGCTCCCCATAAAACTGGACTTCCCTGACGGATGATCCTCGGATAAGCCTCCACATCAGATAAATCCCAAACGGACTTCCCTAGCGATCGGACTTCCCCGGACTCCACCAACAGAAAATCTCCATCCGAGCTCCTATGGCAGGCGACTCCCGCCTGAAACGTCAGCGACCTCGAAACATCCGAGCCTCTCCCAGAACGATGATGTGAAGAGCCATTCTGCTCCATCAGGCATCCCAGTCGAGCTTCAACCGATGGATCCGAACTCTCTGACAAGCCACGATAAGAGCCGCCACCCTGCTCCACTCTCTGCAATGGATTTCATACAGCTCCACCACTCTCTGGCAAGTCACGACAACAGACACCACTCCACCCCCCGCAACAAGCTCCACGTGGCCCTGAACGACCCCTGACACCACTACTCTCCGTAACAAACTCCATGCAGCCCTGAATGGTCCACTATCAGACGGTTACAGACGTCGCTGTCGATCAGTTGCGCCCTCCATCTATAAATAAAGAACCCCAGATATGTTCTTCTCTAAGCTCTAAACTCTATCTCGAAACTCTGTAAAAATTTCTACTCGAGCACTCCATTTCTGTTGAAGCAGAGTACTGACTTAAGCGTCGGAGGATCTTGCCAGAGCACCCCCAACTCCAGTTTAGACTTTCTTTGCAGGTCCCGGTAGCGATCGCGGTCATCCCAGCTCCAGCTTCTCCGACTTCGATGGGATTCTGCACCAACAATTCCTAAAGCTAGAACTGAAACTTTGCTTCCATCTCCAATGTTCAGGAAACTCTCGCCGTCATCAAATCTCCTACTGACCTACAGACCCTGCATCGAATTGCAAATATGATAAGGGCTTTCGATATCCAATACCCAGGCAGTAGTATCACAAATGGAAAAGTTGCAAAGTGTTATCATATAATTACCTTGCTTCTTCTTCGGTCTGTTCGGGTCTAGAGAGGCAATATATAGAAAACAATTCCTCTTCCAGTGCCCCTGCTTCTTGTAAAAGAAGTACTCCGCCTGGCTCTGGTCGGGCTTGCGCTTCTTGGTCTGACCCTGTGCAGACATCCCAACATGCGACTGTACCTTCTTATTCTTCTTCTTCTTGTTCTTCTTTTCTTTCTTAAAGGGTCGATGACCAGAAGAAGACCCTCCCACAATATTCACCGACTCCTTATGGAGCTGGTGGTCCTTCTTAAAGTTCTGCAGCAACCCCAACAAGCCGTGGTAGTTTACTGCAGGCTTTGTCATTCGAAAATAAGTAAGGAAGGGGAGGAAGGACTTGGGCAAAAAATTAAGGATCGCATCCTTACCGAGCTGCTCATGCAAGGGAAAGCCCAGTTTACTTAGGCACTCAATCATTTCAATCATGTATAGTACATGATCGGTGACTGAGGCCCCATCCCTCATCCGAGCATTGAAAATGGCACAACTAGTTTTGTGCCTTTCAACATTGTCAGGCATGCCAAAGGAGTTGTTTAACATTTGAAGCATCTCCTGCGGCTGAGCATTCTCAAACCTGTGGCTGAACTCATCATTCATTGCCGCCAACATTATGCACCGAACGGTGGTGCGGTCGTTGAGCCACTTCTGGTAAGTGTCTCGGACCGTCCCTCTAGCGTTCGGGGCTAGCTCCTCGGGTGCCGAGTCCGTTACTACATAAAGGATCCGCTCATGCTCAAGGATGATTTTTAATTTTTGATACTAGCTATCGAAATTAGGTCCCATGAGCTTATCATTATCTAATAATGACCGGAGCGATAGGGTAGTGGCCATAGCTGCATAAAGAAAAACCAGACCTCTATTAGTATATAAATTATTAATACTAAAGACTTGGATTTTAGTCTAAAATTTCTCCCAATATTTTTATGAACTGGTGGCCTCAACCTCCAATTCGAGAAATTACTTTAATTCCTTAGTGGGTACTAGAATCCACACAAACTACACACGAGCCCAACTTTGGTTGGTCAACCCATGTGCATCTATGGGTAGGTTTATAACTAGTTGTTTCTCTAAACAACTTCTAGTAATTAATTTTGCCCCAGAACCTAATCAGTAGGCTTTGGCCTCCACTGAAAAGATCTGGTTAGGTCCAACCATTAACATGACTTGATTTGGTGAATCGGACCAATAAATGATCAGACCCGACTTTGGCTAGCCAACCTGACCACCATCAGAAAGACTCAACCAAATTATCATATTATGAATGATAATTCTATTAGTCAATAAGCACCAGGCCTTTGGGCCTCCAATGATTATTAAACTAATGGACTCATTATCACTCACTTAATGGGAGGCTATGACTTAGTTATCAGTATAACTTAATCATTTTAGGGACCTAATAATTTTTGAGGATTTTTATTAAAGGATAGAAGAGAAGAAATTAACCAGCCAATTTCAATCCTCCCACTGACTTCACCAAGTCAGATTAAAAAGGATTTAATTAAAGCTGGCATTAGGAGCACCTAAATCAGTCACACTGATTTACCTAATGACATGGGTGAGCCCTAATCACCAAGTGATCTAATCAAAACCTAACTCACCAGGTTGGCCAGGTAAGTGAGATCAGTGGTGGGGATATGCCATTAACTCGTTAGAGATCGAATCAATGCGAGTAGCTCCCACTTAAGAACCACTAGTCAAACTGTCGAACTTACCTTAGACACCAACCGGTTCATTAGTTTTAATTTGATCAACTTAGTAAATAGGGTTCCACCACATAGCCATGAATTTAGTCCATCTTGGTCTTGTTAAAGACATGGACCCATTCAACTACAACTATTGGAGTTGAGTCTAGAGTATCCTTGAGCTAATCTAATTCAACTTTTGATTAGATTTGATCAATTACTCTAATTTAGTCTATTTCTTTAAGCTAACCATAGGTCTAACCCAATTATGGACCTAATCCATCTAACCCATTGACCCACAAGTTTATGCAATTGTCTTAGGTCTTAATTCACAATTCTAGACCAACTAGACAACACTTAATTCTTTTAGTTAAGTAAATGGGTTGATGGATCAGGGTTTGGCATTTCGAAAATAATTTTTAAATTTGAAAGATTTTATTTTCTATTCATCAAATATGTTGACTCATTTCACAAACAGATCAGCACATTTCATAAACAGCAATCCTATTGCTAATTACATAACAGAAAATAACTCAATCAAAATAAATCATAAATATTCTTTTAGATCTAATCTAACACATTCATGATAAATTTTATAATTGAACCTTTACAATTAAGTCCTTTTGCTGCTTCATCTGCATGAGATATAATTACAGCGGCACCCCTACCGCCATAGGAGAACCCTATCGAATGGGAGGAGAGGACCTTTAAACCCTTCTTTTCTCCTATGATCGGACGACCATGGCAACCTACCCAATTAGATTACTTGCTACTTGGATCAAGTATATCTAAATATATCAATTTCAAAATTTAAATTTTAAATTTCAAATTTTAAATTTTAAATTTCAAACAAATTTCAAATTTTAAAATTTTGAATTTCAAATTTTGAATTTTAAATTTTGAATTTCAAATTTAAAATTTCAACCAAATTTTAAATTTCAAATTTCAAATTTTTGAATTTCAAATTTCAAATTTTTGAATTTCAGATTTTTGAATTTTGAATTTTGAATTTCAAAATTCAAATTTCAAATTTTGAATTTCAAATTTTTGAATTTTGAATTTTGAATAACTTTCAAATTTTAAATTTTAAATTTTAAATTTTAAATTTAAACTTTTAGATTACAACTTAATCTATGCATGAAAATATATATATATCATATTTTAGAACCTGCTCTGATACTATTTTTAGTGAATTTTAGTATAGGGGTAAAATGGTAATTTTAAATTTTTTTTAAAATCATTATTTTACAGTGAAAATTATTAATTAATCTAATTAATTAATATATATTTATCCTACACTAGGATCTAAATATGATATATAGCATGCATGTATTTAAATTTGAAATTCAAATTTCTATAGTAAATAATTTACTGTTATGTGTTCAGAACATATTACCTTTGTGTGGATAGTTGATCATCATAATCTGATCACCGTCAGAAGGGTCTGATCATCGTAATACAGCCACATAGTATGTCTGACCTCTGCGGATCATCCACACGAAGCTCTCGGTCTGATCGGCTCCTCATGAATGCTAGTTCGTGATTGTACCTTTTTGATGGCCGATGTTGATCGAATTCCTTCGATCGATACCTGTCAACTTCTCAGATGCTTCAGATCATCAGCAAAGATGGTAGAGAGGTTGTTGATGCTCTCCCTGAAGTTTGGTGGGCTCACGATACTCGTAGCTCACGTTCTCACTTTCCGAACCCTAAGCCAAAATCTTAGGGTACACAAGAAAAGCTTGCGCCCACTTCTCTTTTCTTTTCTCTTCTTTTTTTTTCTTTTCTCATGCAAGAAACCTCTCTCATGCCACCATTTTTTCTCTGATGCTCTATGTGCACGCCCTCTCTTATCTCCTTTTTAAAATAATGCAAGACCGCATCTTTGCAGCATTTTTACCGCGTGAGAGGATAAAGATAAGTGGTTTCTCATTTGAATTCAAATCGAATTTGAATTCAAATGCCAACCAACTCATTCCTATCCACTCTACACATGAGAAGAGAGGAGGCATGGCTTTGCTTATACGTGGAGAATTTACACGAGAAACTCTTTCTCGCGTAAAACAAATGGTGCAAGGATAAGGCTGGGTGGCGCATGGATTGGTTGCTCATTCAAATTCAAACTTTCTTTTGAATTTGAATGGCCAACCAACCATCTTTATCCACCCATATGGTGCACAAATGTGGGGCATGGGAAGGCCTTTGTGTGGGAGAAAATTCATGAGAAGTTGCTCTCGTGAATTCAAATGAGCGCAGAAGAAGTGAGGTGGTGCAGGGAGTTGAGGTCAAGGTGGTTTCTGATTTTAAATCAACCTAATTGAACCAACTTAATTAAAATAAGTTAGGTCCAATTAGACTAATTTAAATTTAACTTAATTAGGCTCATTTAGGCTCAATAAAATCCTAATCAAATCAAAAATTGACTAAGTCCAACCCCTGATCAAATCAAAGACCAAACCACTTCGACGATTAGGTCAACACTTAACCTAATCGGGTCAAACCCAACTGAATCCAATTCAATTGGACTTGATCCAAAAATAATTACTCAATCAAATTGAGTTAATTAGTGATCAAATTACTAATTAAACCTCTCATAAATACTGAGTCCAAATCCGATGGGCAATCGGATATCAAAGTCCATCGATATGAAACCTTGATCGAAGAGTCCCAAACCAGTGGGACTCTTGACCCCGGTGTCCAAAATGTGTGGGACTCATGATCAGAGAATCCTGATTCTCGATCATAGAGTTTCAGACATATAGGACTCATAGTCCACTAGCATTAAAATTCTTCATCAGCCATCAGATCAGATAGGAATCTCTAATGTGTGTGACCCCACAGGTTCGAACCTAAGCCAGTAGCACAGGAACCAATTCCTGTACTAATCGAAGTGACCATCTAGCAATGGTATCCAACATCCAGATAGATCGAATAGTCGCAATCATAATACTTAGAATCTACGTGAATATGGTTATTGTATAATTTATCCTTTTGACCCCTATGTTTAGGATGACTCAGGGTTAAACTATCAATCCTAATTAGATCATCCGAATCATGCTCAACTCAAACAGTCCTGTGACTCCTCACTAGGACTACCCTGGCCAAGGTTTTGCTAAATTGAAACATGACTGTACACAGCTCCTGAACTGGAGTGGTCAATCTCATCTTGACACACGCACCGATAAGTCAAGTACTTGACTACACTCAGCAGCCTTCAGTCATTGAAATAGAAATTCAGGTAGTCCAGTGCCTAAGTGCAGAAGTTACTTGCAAGTCACCGTGGCAGTCTCAGGTCAGAAGGATATTTATACCCATATCCCATCGGAGCAAATTTTGACAGCAGAAATAGCTCCGGAGTTGGTCACGTTCAGTGCAGATGTACCCTTACATCTCACCTGTATGCCATACCAGTGTCTCCACACTCCTTAGTTAGGAGGACAACCAACCTATATGGCACACAATGACCTATGCTTGATAAATGTTGTTGTCCTTGGTAACAACGTATCATTTGGTCATGAACAGGTTTAAGGACTAAACGACAAATCCTCCTTTGTCGAGTCAAAATAGTCCTAAGGACTTCACCACAACACAGGAGTTCATTAGAAGATGAAATAATTTGTGATGAAAAATATCAAAATAATTTTTATTTATTTATAATTTATATACTAATACAAGAAAGAGTACAATCATCAATAGGTTGACGATTGGCTTTGGGACACTATTTCCAACACAGTATGGAGATACTGGAGCAAGAGTGCAGACGTTTGTTAGAGAATAAAGGTATCAAGCATGATCAACACGAAAAGTCACTTGGATGTCTACTCATTCGTCAGTGACATTCTCGATGCTGTAGTAGTGTGAATGGTTCTTTAATCTGTGGTGCCTCGACTATCCACAATGAGATTGCTATAGTTTGACTATACCATAACTCCGTCTCCTAACCACACAAAGTCTTGAGGTGTATGTTGGCTGCAGTAGGTTTATTATAGAAATAAGGTATGCATCTAGATAGAATCTATCGATTTTAATAGAAAAAAAGAAGTCCAATGCGATTCACGAGACTGAGTTTAGAAAGACTTTGGTCAAAGCAAGTGTGAATACTAGAAAAGAGTTTTTATCAAAATTTATAAATGAACTCGAGTCGAGCCAATCTTGCATATGACAGACGATGGGGTTTGACGAGATTTTCATAATCTTCATCTTGTCAGAATTCACAATAGAAGAATTGAATTACACATTAACTATACCTAGAAGTTCATTACTTTCAATCTGTTGGATTGTCACTATATACTGCTAGGTGTCACTGATGGATCATGAGACTCATCGAGCATCATCTTGATGATCGATAATCCTTGATGGATAGAGTTAAAATTATTTCAATCCATTGAAAGAAGTTTCAATGATATTTTGATGGAGATCAAAATATATCTCACTACTAGAAAGAATAGAATCTACGGGGTCACTATGGGAATTTCAGTGCAGGGGTAAAACAATAATTTTAAAACTTTTTCAAAATTATAATTTTATAATAGAAATTATTAATTAATCTAATTAATTAATATGTATTAATCCTACACAAGAATCTAAATATGATATATATAGCATGCATTTAAATTTGAAATTTTGAATTCTACAGTAAATATTTTACTGTTATGTGTTTAGAACACATTACCTTCGTGCAGGTAGTCGATCGTCGCAGTCTGATCATCGTCAGGATGGTCTGATCATCATAATGTAGCCATATAGTATGTCTGACCTCCACGGATCATCCATATGAAGCTTTCGATCTGATCGGCTCACGAATGCTAGTTCGTTGCAGAACCCTTTCGATGGCCGATGCTGATCGAACTCCTTCGATCGGTGTCTGCCGACTCCTCGGATGCTTCGGATCATTAGAAAAAGAATTTGAGAGATTGATGAAGTTCTCCCTGAAGTTTGCTGGGCTCACGATACTCGTAGCTCACCTTCTCACTTTTTGAACCCTAGGCAGAAACCCTAGGGTACTCACAAAAGACCCTGTGCCCTTTCTCTCTTCTTTTCTTTTCTTTTCTTTTCTTTTCTCATGCAGAAGGCCTTTTTCACGCCACCCTTTGTCTCTAAGAAAGTCATGCACATGCCCCACCTTCTCTTTCCTTTTTAAAACAGTGCAAGACCGCATCTTTATAGCATTTTCACCGTGTGAGAGGATAAAGCTAGGTGGTTGCTCACTTGAATTCAAATCGAATTTGAATTCAAATGCCAACCAACCAATCTTTATCCACTCTTGGAATGAGAAGAAGGGGGTGTGGGTTCTTTGTGCATGGAGAATTTACACGAGAAACTTTTTCTCGTGTAGAGTAAGTGGCGCACAAGTAGATAAGGTGGCGCATGAGATTAGTTGCCCATTCAAATTCAAACATCATTTGAATTTGAATGGCCAACCAACCATCTTTGTCCACTCAAAATGATGCACAAAGGCGAGGTGTGGGAAGACTTCTACATGGGAGAAAATTCATGAGAACTTATTTCTCATGAATTCAAATAGGCGCAGGTGGGTGAGGTGGCACAGGGAGATAAGTCAAAGTGGTTTGAAATTTTAAACCAATTTAATTGAACCAACTTTATCAAAATAGGTTAGGCACAATTAGACTAAGTTAAACCCAACATAATTAGACTTAATTAGGCTCAATAAAATCTTAATCAAATCAGGAATTGACTAAGCCCAACTCTTGATCGGATCAGGGACTAAACCACCTTGGCGATTAGGTCAACTCTTAACCTAATCGGATCAAACCCAACTGAATCCAATTCAATTGGACTTCAACCAAAAATAATTACTCAATCAAATTGAGTTAATTAGTGATCAAATCACTAATTAAATCTCTCATAAATACTGAGTCCAAATCCGATGGAAAATCGGGCATCAAAGTCCATCGATATGAAACCTTGATCGAAGAGTTCCAAACCAGTGGGACTCTTAACCCCGGTACCCAAAATGTGTGAAACTCATGATCAGAGAATCTTGATTCTCAATCATAGAGTTCCAGACACATAGAACTCAGAGTCTCCGAGCAATAGGACTCTTGGTCGAAGAGTCCCAGTCTAGTGGGACTCTTCACCAGCCATCAGATCAGATAGGAACCTCTAATGTATGTGACCCCGCAGGTTCGAACCTAAGCCGGAAGCACAGAAACCAATTTCTGTACTAATCGAAGTGACCATCTAGCAATGGTACCCGACATCTGGATAGATCGAATAGTCATAATTGCAACATTCAGAACCTACGCGAATATGGTTACTATATAATTCATCCCTTTTGACCCCTGTGTATAGGATGACTCAGGGTTAAACTGTCAACCTTGATTAGATCATCCGAATCGTGCTCAACTCAAACAGTCCTGTGACTCCTCACAAGGACTACCCTGACCAAAGTTTTGCTAAATTAAAACACGACTGTACACAGCTCCTGAACTGGAGTGGTCAATCCCATCTTGACACACGCACTGACAAGTCAAGTACTTGACTATACCTAGCAGCCTTCCGTCACTGAATTAGAAATTCAGGTAGTCTAGTGCCTAAGTGCAGTGAGTTGCTTGCAAGTCACCGTGGCAGTCTCAGGTCAGAGGGACAGTTATACCCATATCCCATCGGAGCAAACTTAACGCAGAAAAAGCTCCGAAGTCGGTCATGTTCAGTACAGATGTACCCTTACATCTCACCTGTATGCCATACCAGTGTCTCCATACTCCTTGGTTAAGAGGACAACCAACCCATATGGCACACAATGACCTATGCTTGATAAACGTTGTTATCCTTGGTAACAATGTATCATTTGATCGCGAACAGGTTTAAGGACTAAATGACAAATCCTCCTTTGTCGAGTCTAAATAGTCCTAAGGACTTCACCACAACACAGGAGTTCATTAGAAGATGAAATAATTTATGATGAAAAATACCAAAATAACTTTTATTTATTTATAATTCATATACTAATACAGAAAGAGCACAACCGTCAACAGGCTGACGATTGACTTTGGGACACTATTCTTAACAATCTCCCACTTGGCCTAAAGCCAATCAGTGCAGTATCTAATGCCCATCTTCGACTTGAAGTCGTCGAACTCCTTCAATGCAATGGCTTTAGTGAATGGGTCAGCCAGGTTCTTCTTTCCATCGATCTTCTGAAGGTCGACGTTACCTCGATTCACGATTTCTCGGATAAGATGGTAGCGGCACAGAATATGCTTCGTCTGCTGGTGTGCCTTCGGTTCCTTCTCCTGAGCAATGGCTCCAGAGCTGTCACAATAGAGCAAAACTGGACCAACAAGGGAGGGTGCTACTTCGAGCTTGGTGATGAATTTTCTCAGCCACACCGCTTCTTTGGCAGCATCTGATACAGTGACATATTTTGCTTCGCAAACTGAATCAGCCACAGTGTGCTGCTTGGAACTCTTCCAGCAGACAGTCCCACCATTAAGAATAAAAATAAATCCCGATACACTCTTGCTGTCATCGTGTTCAGACTGAAAACTGGAGTCTGTAAACCCCATAAGTCTCAAGTCCGATTCACCATAAACAAGCCACTGGTCCTTAGTATTTCTTAAATACAGCAGGATGGTTTTAACAACCTTCCAGTGATTCTTCCCTGGATCAGATTGGTATCTACTCACTACCCCTAGTGAGTATGTCACATCTGGTCGTGTATATGTCATGGCGGACATGATAGATCCCATTGCCGAAGCATATGAAATTCTATCCATATGCTCTCTCTCTTGAGGTGTTGTCGGACAATCTCTCTTCGAGAGAGAAATTCCATGGTCTATCGGTAGATAGCCTTTCTTGAAATTCCTCATGCTGAACCTCTTCAGCATTGTATCAATGTACGTGGACTGGGATAAGCCAAGCAACCTTTTAGATCTATCCCTATAGATCCTCATCCCTAGGATGTAGGAAGCTTCTCCTAGATCCTTCATGGAGAACTGTGACGACAGCCAAATCTTTATTCCTTGTAATGCAGGGACATCATTTCTGATTAAGAGAATGTCATCCACATACAATACAAGAAATATCACTACTGGACCATTAGCCCACTTATAAATGCAGGGCTCTTCTCCATTCTTAACGAAGCCATACGTCTTGATCATCCTATCAAAATGTATGTTCCAACTCCGGGATGCCTGCTTAAGTCCATAAATGGACCTCTGTAGCCTGCACACCTTAGACTCATCTATGGATGTGAATCTTTCAGGTTGTATCATATACACCTCTTCATCCAACTCTCCGTTTAGGAGAGCTGTCTTCACATCCATCTGCCAGATTTTATAGTCCAGATGGGCAGCTATCGCAAGCATAATTCGAATGGATTTGAGCATTGCCACAGGAGAAAATGTCTCGTCATAGTCTATACCATAACGTTGATGATATCCCTTGGCAACCAGATGGACTTTATAGGTCTCCACCTTTTCGTCTGTGCCCCTCTTTCTCTTGAAGACCCACTTACACCCTATGGGTTTTACTCCTTCGGGTGGGTCAACCAATGTCCACACATCATTGACCTTCATGGACTCCATTTCGGATTTCATGGCCTCTAGCCATTTCTCAGAGTCAGGTCTCTACATTGCATCCATGTAGGTGATTGGATCCTCATCGTTTTCATCAAGTTCAACAGGATCGCCGTCCCGGACCAAGAAACCATAGTATCTGTCCGGTTGACGTGGTACTCTACCGGACCGCCTTAAGGGTGCAGGAACAATGGGCTTCGAATCTGATCTAACTAAATTCGGTTTAGGTTCAGAAACTTGTGTCGATTTTTCCACCTGTCGAACTTTCTCAAGTTTGACCTTAGAGGCAACAGTCCTTTCACCAAGAAACTCCTTTTTCAAAAAGATTGCCTTAAGGCTGACAAACATCTTTTGCTCATCAGCTAGGTAGATATAATACCCTTTGGTCTCTTTTGGGTACCCTATGAAATAACACTTATCAGACCTAGGTCCAAGCTTGTCTGTAATTAAATGTTTAACATAAGCCGAACACCCCCAAACCCTAAGGTGCGAGAGTACTGGTTTACGTTCTATCCATATCTCATATGGCATTTTGGTTATAGACTTACTCGAAACCCTATTTAGAAAGTAACAAGCTGATTCGAGTGCATATCCCCAGAGGGAGATCGACAGACCAGCAAACCCCATCATGGATCGAACCATGTCCAATAAGGTTCGATTCTTCCTTTCAGACACACCATTATGTCGTGGTGTTCCAGGAGGAGTCCACTGAGAGAGAATCCGATTCTCTCCAAGATATGTCAGAAACTCATTGGAAAGGTATTCACCTCTTTGATCAGATCGAAGAGTTTTAATACACTTTTCAGTTTATTTTTCTACCTCATTTCGAAATAGTTTGAACATTTCAAATGACTCCGACTTATGCTTCATTAAGTAGACATACCCATACCTCGATAGGTCGTCTGTGAAGGTTATGAAGTAGAAATATCCACCTCTTGCACTTGAGCTCATGGGTCCACATACATCAGAATGTATCAGACCCAAGAGTTCACTGGCTCGCTCACCTTTTTTAGTAAAAGATGATTTGGTCATCTTCTCAAGAAGATAGGACTCACAGGTTGGAAGTGATTCACAATCACCAACTTCAAGAATTTCTTCTTGAGCCAACCTGTTTATCTTATTCTTATTGATATGACCTAGCCTACAGTGCCAAAGGTAGACTTCTGACATATTATCTATTCTAGGGTGTTTACCAGAGGTTTGAACCATATTAATAGGCTGTGATAGTAAGTAAATTCCATTATTTAGTTGTCCAACAAACATTGTAACACCATTCAAAATGATATTGTAAATATTTTCTTTTATTATAAATTCATAACTGTACATGGCCAAAAGGCCAACAAAAATAATATTTAATAAAAAACTTGGACAATATGACATTCACTCAGAATTACATTATGAGAGTTGATTACAAGATTAATGATTCTTAAAGCTAGAACTAAAACTTTGCTTTCATTTCCAACGTTCAGGAACCTCTCGCCTTCATCAAATCTCCTACTGACCTGCAAACCCTGTATCGAATTACAGATATGATAAGGGCTTTCGATATCCAATACTCAGGCAGTAGTATCACAAATGAAAAAGTTGCAAGGTGTTATCATATAATTACCTTGCTTCTTCTTCGGCCTGTTCGGGTCCAGAGAGGCAATGTATAGAGGATAGTTCCTCTTCTAGTGCCCCTGCTTCTTGCAAAAGAAGCACTCCACCTGGCTCAAGTTGGGCTTGTGCTTCTTGGTCTGACCCTATGCAGACATCCCAGCATGCGGCCGTACCTTCTTATTCTTCTTCTTCTTGTTCTTCTTCCCTTTCTTAAAGGGTCGACGACCAGAAGAAGACCCTCCCACAACATTCACCGACTCCTTATGGAGCTGGTGGTTCTTCTCAAAGTTCTGCAGCAACCCCAACAAGTCATGGTAGTTCACTACAAGCTTTGTCATCCGAAAATGAGTAAGGAAGAGGAGGAAGGACTTGGGCAAAGAATTAAGGATCGCATCCTTACCGAGCTACTCGTGCAAGGGAAAGCCCAGTTTACTTAGGCGCTCAATCATTTCGATCATGTACAGTACATGATCGGTGACTGAGGCTCCATCCCTCATCTGAGCATTGAAAATGGCATAACTAGTTTTGTGCCTTTCAATATCGTCAGGCATGCCAAAGGAGTCGTTCATAATTTGAAGCATCTCCTGTGGCTGGGTATTTTCGAACCTGTAGCTGAACTCATCATTCATTGCCGCTAGCATTATACATCGAATGGTGGTACGGTCGTTGAGCCACTTCTGGTAAGTATCTCGGACCACCCCTCTAGCGTTTGGGGCTGGCTCCTCAAGTGCCGGATCCGTTACAACATAAAGGATCCATTCATGCTCAAGGATGATTTTCAATTTTTGATACCAGCTATCAAAATTAGGTCCCATGAGCTTATCATTATCTAATAATGATCAGAGCGACAGGATAGTGGCCATAGGTGCATAAAAGAAAATCAGACCTTTATTAGTATATAATTTATTAATACTAAAGACTTGGACTTTAGTCTAAAGTTTCTCCCAGCATTTTTATGAACTGGTACCTTCAACCTCAAATTCGAGGAATTACTTTAATTCCTTAGTGAGTACTAGAATCCACACAGACCACACACGAGCCCAACTTTGGTTGGTCAACCCATGTGCATCTATGGGTAGGTTCATAATCAGTTGTTTCTCTAAACAACTTCTAGTAATTAATTTTATCCCAGAACCTAATTAGTAGGCTTTGGCCTCTACTGAAAAGATCTAGTTAGGTCCAATTATTAATATGACTTAATTTGATGAATCGGATCAATAAATGATCAGGTCCGACTTTGGTCGGCCAACCTGACCACCATCAGAAAGACTCAACCAAATGATCATATTATGAATGATAATTTCATTAGTCAATAAGCACCAGGCCTTTGGGCCTCCAGTGATTATTAAACTAATGGACTCATTATCACTCACTTAATGGGAGGCTATGACTTAGTTATCACCATAACTTAATCATTTTTAGGGACCTAATAATTTTTGAGAATTTTATTAAAGGATAGAAGCGAAGAAATTGACCAGCCAATTTCAATCCTCCCACTGACTTCACCAAGTCAGATTAAAAAAGGATTTAATTAAAGCCGGCATTAGGAGCATCTAAATCAGTCACACTGATTTACCTAATGACATGGGTGAGCCCTAATCACCAAATGATCTAATCAAAACCTAACTCACCAGGTTGGCCAGATAAGTGAGATTAGTGGAAGGAATATGCCATTAACTCGTCAGAGATCGAATCAATGCGAGTAGCTCCCAGTTAAAAACCACTGGTCAGACTACTGAACTTACCTTAGATACCAACCGGTTCATTAGTTTTAATTTGATCAACTTAGTAAATAGGGTTCCACCGTGTAGCCAAGAATTAAGTCCATCTTGGTCTAGTTAAAGACATGGACCCATTCAACTACAACTATTGGAGTTGAGTCTAGAGTGTCCTTGACCTAATCTAATTCAACTTTTGATTAGATTTGATCAATTACTCTAATTTAGTCTATTTCTTTAAACTAACCTTAGGTCTAACCCAATTATGGACCTAATCCATCTAATCCATTGACCCACAAGTTTATGCAATTGTCTTAGATCTTACTTCACAATTCTAGACCAACTAGACAACACTTAATTCTTTTAATTAAGTATTAGGATTGATGGGTCAGGATTTGACATTTCAAAAATAATTTTTAAATTTGAAAGGTTTTATTTTTTGTTTACCAAATGTGTTGACTCATTTCATAAATGGATTAGCACATTTCATAAACAGCAATCCTATTACTAATTATATAACATAAAATAACTCAATCAAAATAAATCATGAATATTTCTTTAGATCTAATCTAACACATTCATGATAAATTTTATAATTGAACCTTTACAATTAAGTTCTTTCACTGCTTCGTCTGCATGGGATATAATCTCTCGGCACCCCTACTGCCATAGGAGAACTCCATCGAATGGGAGGAGAGGGCCTTTAAACCCTATTTTTCTCCTATGACCGGACGACCATGGCAACCAACCCAATTAGACTACTTGCTACTTGGATCAAGTATATCTAAATATACTAATTTCAAAATTTAAATTTCAAATTTTAAATTTTGAATTTTAAATTTTAAATAAATTTCAAATTTCAAATTTCAAAATTTTGAATTTCAAATTTTGAAATTTAAATTTTAAATTTCAAATTTGAAATTTCAAACAAATTTCAAATTTCAAATTTTGAATTTCAAATTTTTGAATTTTGAATTTTGAATTTTAAATTTCAAATTTTAAATTTTAAATTTTGAATTTCAAATTTTAAATTCAAATTTTAAATTTAAATTTTTAGATTACTACTTAATCTATGTATGTAAATGTATATCATATTTTAGAACCTGCTCTGATACCATTTGTGGAAATTTCAGTGTAGAGGTAAAACGATAATTTTAAAATATTTTTAAAATTATAATTTTACAATAAAAATTATTAATTAATCTAATTAATTAATATTTATTAATCCTACATAAGGATCTAAATATGATATATATAGCATGCATTTAAATTTAAAATTTTGAATTCTACAGTAAATATTTTACTGTTATGTGTTCAGAACACATTACCTTCATGCAGGTAGTCGATCACTGTAGTCTGATCACCATCGAAATGGTATGATCATCGTAATACAGTCACACAGTATGTCTGGCCTCCATGGATCATCCACATGAAGCTTTCGATCTGATCAGCTCCTCACGAATGCTAGTTTGTTGTAGAACCCTTTCGATGGCCGATGCTTATCGAACTCCTTCGATCGGTGTCTGCTGACTCTTCGAACACTCCAGATCGTCAGCAAAGGAACTTGAGAGATTGATGAAGCTTTTTCTAAAGTTTGGTGGGCTCACGACACTCGTAGCTCACCTTCTCACTTCCCAAACCCTAGACAGAAATCCTAGGGTACTCACAAAAGATCCTGCACCCTTTCTCTCTTCTTTTCTTTTCTTTTCTTTTCTCATGTAGAAGGCCTTTCTCACACCACCCTTTCTCTCTAAGAAAGTCGTGCACATGCCCCACCTTCTCTTTCCTTTTTAAAACAGTGCAAGACCGCATCTTTACAGCATTTTCACCGTGTGAGAGGATAAAGCTAGGTGGTTGCTCACTTGAATTCAAATCGAATTTGAATTCAAATGCCAACCAACCAATCTTTATCCACTCTTGGCGTGAGAAGAAGGGGGCGTGGGTTCTTTGTGCGTGGAGAATTTACACGAGAAACTTTTTCTCGTGTAGAGTAAGTGGCGCACAAGTGGATAAGGTGGCGCAAGAGATTAGTTCCCCATTCAAATTCAAACATCATTTGAATTTGAATGGCCAACCAACCATCTTTATCCACTCAAAATGGTGCACACAAGTGAGGCATGGGAAGACTTCTGCATGGGAGAAAATTCATGAGAACTCATTTTTCATGAATTCAAATAGGCGCAGGTGGGTGAGGTGGCGCAGGGAGATAAGTCAAAGTGGTTTGAAATTTTAAATCAATCTAATTGAACCAACTTTATCAAAATAGGTTAGGCACAATTAGACTAAGTTAAATCCAATATAATTAGGCTCAATTAGGCTTAATAAAATCCTAATCAAATCAAAAATTGACTAAGCCCAACCCTTGATCAGATCAGGGACCAAACCACCTTGTCGATTAGGTCAACTCTTAACCTAATCGGATCAAACCCAATTGAATCCAATTCAATTGGACTTGAATCAAAAATAATTATTTAATCAAATTGAGTTAATTAGTGATCAAATCACTAATTAAATCTCTCATAAATATTGAGTCCAAATCCGATGGACAATCGGACATCAAAGTCCATCGATATGAAACCTTGATCGAAGAGTCCCAAACCAGTGGGACTCTTGACCCCAGTACCCAAAATATGTGAAACTCATGATCAGAGAATTTTAATTCTCAATCACAGAGTTTCAGACACGTAGGACTCAGAGTCTCCGAGCATTAGGACTCTTGGTCGAAGAGTCTCAGTCTAGTGGGACTCTTCACCAGCCATCAGATCAGATAGAAATCTCTAATGTGTGTGACCCCACAGGTTTGAACCTAAGCCGATAGTATAAAAATCAATTTTTGTACTAATCAAAGTGACCATCTAGCAATGGTACCCGATGTCCGGATAGGTCGAATAGTCACAATCACAACATTCAGAACCTACGCAAATATGGTTACTGTATAATTCATCCCTTTTGACCCCTGTGTATAGGATGACTTAGGGTTAAACTGTCAACCCTAATTAGATCATCCGAATCGTGTTCAACTCAAACAGTCCTGTGACTCCTCACTAGGACTACCCTAGTCAAGATTTTGCTAAATTGAAATACGACTGTACACAGCTCCTGAACTGGAGTGGTCAATCCCATCTTGACACATGCACCGACAAGTAAAGTACTTGACTACACCCAGCAGCCTTCCGTCATTGAATTAAAAATTCAAGTAGTCCAGTGCCTAAGTGCAGTGAGTTGCTTGCAAGTCACTGTGGCGGTCTCAGGTCGGAGGGACAGTTATACCCATATCCCATCAGAGCAAATCTTGACAGCAGAAAAAGCTCCAGAGTCGATCATGTTCAGTGCAGATGTACCCTTACATCTCATCTGTATGCTATACTAGTATCTCCACACTCTTTGGTTAAGAGGACAACCAACCCATATGGCACACAACGACCTATGCTTGATAAATGTTGTTGTCCTTGGTAACAACATATCATTTGGTCGCAAACAGGTTTAAGGACTAAACGACAAATCCTCCTTTGTCGAGTCTAAATAGTCCTAAGGAGTTCACCACAACATAAGAGTTCATTAGAAGATGAAATAATTTATGATGAAAAATGCTAAAATAACTTTTATTTATTTATAATTCATATACTAATATAGGAAAGAGCACAACCGTCAACAGGCTGACGATTGGCTTTGGGATACTATTCCCAATAGTCACATACAAAAGAGATCCTGACTGATCGGGATATTGAATAGTGATTTCAAATCATAATAAGATTCAATTATCAATTTGATGGATGATTGGACTAATATGTAAAATTTACATGAAGGACTTACTAAGAGTTAGTAAGTTATAGGAGGACCTAATTACAAATATTACTAATTATTTGATTTCATCAAATATGAGTCAATTAAATCAAATCTAATCTGATTAGATTTGGTTTAATTTAGGTTTCCTAGTCCAAATAGGATTTGAACTTAATTCCTAATTTGGTTTGACTTAATTTAGATTCGATTTAGATTTGAATTGGAATGAAATTGAGTTAGAAAACCAGAGTCCCATTGGACTAGGATTCTCTTTTCTTATCCATGCCTTATATGAGATGCCCAGCCTAGTTTTACCATGGAAAAATCAGATTAGTGTGGAGTTGAGGTGCTAAATAGGATGGCGCACACATGTAGGGGCAGCACAAGAGTCCTTCTCTAGAAGGACTCTTAACAAACTCCACAAAACCCTATTTAATAAGATTTAAAAAAGGGGTGCCTCTAACTAATCAAAATGTGGAGAGCATATTGATGTGAGAAAAATAAGGGAGCATGGTGTGAAAGTGGTTTTTGATGCACAAAAGGGAGATGAGGGCATGGGGTTGTTGTGACTTCTCCTCCCTTCTTTCTTACAACCAATAGTTAGTTGTTGAGGGATTCTTTCATCTTTCTCTTTTGTCCAAGAGTTGCATATGGCTCTCTCTCTCCCTTCTCCTCTATAGATATCCAAGAATTAGACAAGCTTCTCTATCTCCTTCTCCATAATCAATCCAAGAGTTGGACGGAAAGAAAAGAAAAGAGATTTGATCTTTTATTCTTTTATTTAGACCTTTTTCTTTCTCTTAAGAAGAGAAAGAAAAAAAAAATCAGATTAGATCTGATTTTTTGATCATCTTATAGATCTCTTTGATTTTTTAGAGAAGAGAATCAAAAGAGCCAAAAAATTCGACAATCCAAAGAGCGATCTCTATAAGGGAGCAGCACCCCAATGAGATCGAGATCTCCTCATCAGATCAGCCTCATGTGAATACCTGTAGAGATCGGACACTTATGCAGCTTTAAAAAGATCTTGAAGACATCCACAGATCATCAAATCATGGATTCAACAGACCATAAAGATATTCATGGATCATCAAATTATGGTGAAGATTTATCCATGCAAAGGTAAAAATCAGATTTTATTTTTATTTGTATCTTAATCTTGTACATATGATGATATCTGATTTTATGTTGAGATATGATCTCTATGCATGCTTGATTAGGTTAGATCTAATTAGAGATTTGTTTTAATATTATTCTGACATAAGGTTGTCCTGATATAACGTTGATACGTTATGTTACATGGTTGTCCTTGAACGATATTGAAAGTTTTAAAATTTCCTTCCACTGTGTATTGAAAAAAAATTTTAAATCTCTGCATGCATCCCAGATCGCCATATGATAGCATTTCTTAACATAGGTTTCATCATGGATAGAAAATTAGACTGAGATTTATGATTTTTAGGATTAACATAAATTGGTCTAGAGTGTTAGGTTCTAGTTAAGCGTGCATTTAGAATCAGGGATGCATAGTGAAGTAAAGTACAAATGATTTGAAGACTAAGTATCATCATTTGTTTGAGAATAAAGGTACCTTAAGTTTTGGGGATGAAACTCTTTTAAGGAGGATAAAATTTGATAAAATAATCAGCCACACAAATTTTAAAGCAAAAAAAGAAAACATATATACAATGAAGAAGACTGCCACTGGGAGTCTTCTTCCACCCGATTTGATTAGAGAAGAACCTGATTCTAAGGAGGATTTAGCCTCCCCTCTACTCTATATAAAGGACCCCAAACCCCACTTCAAGCCTCACATCACCGACCATTGCTGCCCCTTCTTTCTCCCTCTTTCTTTCTCCTTCTATCAAAGCTCACAGCACCCTAGACTTGCGTCCATTGAAAATTGAGGCCGAAGACACCACCCGAGCAGAGGTAACATATTGTGTTGATAGCTTCAGTCCAAAAATATCTTGGAAGATTACTCTTACACAACATGGTACAAACCATTTTTTCTAAAGTTTTATTTTTTTTTCAACAACCTCATCTTGTTGAGGTGTTCTAGGAGTAAAAAAGTTATGTTCAATGCCTTTTTCATTATAAAAATTTTTAAAAAAATAGTTTTCAAATTCAATTCCATGGTCACCTCCAATGCAAACAACAGTTAAATTCTTTTTATTTGAAATTTTTTAATAAAACTTGGTAACTGCTGAAAAAGTCTCATCCTTTTGAGCTAAACATAAAATCTAAATAAATCTAAAAAATCATCTATAATCAAAAGTCCATATCTTTTACCTCCTAGACTTGTCATCCTAATAGATCTAAATAAGTCTATGTGAATTAGTTCTAGAGGCCTAGAAGTTGAAACAAGATTTTTAGATTTAAAAGAGCTTCTAGTTTGTTTTTCAAATTGACATGCATCACAAATCTGATTATTTTCAAAATTCAATTTTGGTAGTCTTTTAACAAGATCTCTTTTAATCAATTTTGAAATCAAATTGATGCTGGCATATCCTAGTCTATGATGCCACAACCAACTAGTTTTATTAACTTTTAATCATTGCAACTAAATATTGGCCATTCTTTATGAAATGATTATTTAGATCTACTATGTAGATATTCTTATATCTATGTCTAATGAGAATGATATCATT
Source organism: Elaeis guineensis (assembly GCF_000442705.2). Taxonomy (NCBI): domain Eukaryota; kingdom Viridiplantae; phylum Streptophyta; class Magnoliopsida; order Arecales; family Arecaceae; genus Elaeis; species Elaeis guineensis. Next base: position 35,136,565 of record NC_026006.2, on the reverse strand, counting down.
ATTAATAGGCCTAGACACAATACACATTAAAGATTCAAAAATTATTTTAAAACCTTTATCATAAAGTTGGCTTATACTTAATACATTGTGCTTTTAGCCATCTGCTAACAACATATTTTTTATATAAGTAGAGGGAGTGATATAAATGTCACCAATACTGATGGTGTGTCCTTTACCATCATCGTCAAAGGTTACTACTCCTCCTTAGTCTCAAAGATAATAAATTACTTCATATCACCCATCATATGTCTTGAGCAGCTACTATCAAGATACCATCTTTCTTTCTTTATCTTAGCTATAAGACACATCGACATATAGAAATCAAGTAGTGACTTTAGTTACTCAAGTCATCTTCAGTCCTTTTGGGTTAGTTACAATGGTTCCTTTAGGAATCCAAATCTTTTTAATTTTTGATCCATTATTCATTTTTCTGAAATTGCAATAGTAAGATTTGTGTCTTGATTTTCCATATTAGAAACATATACTATTTTGAGAAGTAGAAGATTTAACAAAAAAATTTTACAAATTCTATTTCTTCTGAGGTTTGAAGTGAAAATCCATCTTGTTAAAAACTACTTTTTGATTGTTTAATATCATTTGTAATTTTTGAGAGCTATAATTTTTTTTTTTTAATATAGGCTTGTATTTTTCAACCTCTTTCCTTAAGTCTTTATTTTTTTTCAAGTAGAGATTTCTTTTCCTTCAAAAACTCTTCCTCTTCCTTTTCTTTAATCATAGTCTAATTTGAAATTTTAATATTTTAATTTTTCAAACCAAGTTTTTTAAGTTCATCAATTAAATCATAAAAGGCTTTTTTCAATTCATCAAAAGTAAAGTCAAGTTTAGTTTCAGATGTTATCTTCTCTTCTTGTGCCATGAGATATAGGTTCACCACTTTTTGTACTTCTTCATCTGAACTTGACTCCTCAGTGTCAATTCAAGTGGCCACCATTGTCTGTTTTTTATCTTCTTGAAGAATTTCTTAAGTAGGAGATGGTCTATTTTGAAGTGCCGTGGCTTCTTGCATTTATAACATACGGATGGCTCTTTATCTTTGTCCAATTATCTTTTTTTACTTCGGTCACCTTTGGAGAATGGCCTCCTCTTAAAGTTTTGTCTCTTTTTCTTCATAAAATTTTTGAACTTCCTTGTTATTAGGGCCATTTTTTCATCTTCATCTCCTTCTTCCGAGTCTTCACTCTCCTCTTCTTTGGTCGTTGACTTGAAAGGTGATTGTCTTTCTCTTCTTGGCCTCATCTTTAATGTTTTGCTTTGTGATTAACTCATGAATCATGAGACAACCAAGAAGTCCTTCTAAGAGCAAAGTGTTGAGATCTTTTACTTCTTGAGTAGCTGTCATCTTCGCCTTCCAAGATCGAGGAAGAGACTTAAAAATTTTTTGGACAAAATCACTGTTAGTATAAGACTTTTTTAAACTTTTAAGACCATTAATGATATCAATAATGTGAGTAAATATTTCAATTACAGATTTATTAGGTTCCATTTTATTGCAAAAAAATAGACTATATTAGCGATGGCTAATTGCCATTGCAAATAGTCATTTTGTCGTCGCTAATGTTATCAGCAATGACAAGCATTAGCGATGGCTCGTCGTCGCTAAAAATTCAATGAAAATAACTTCACTGCTAGTTACCATTATTAGTGACAGCAAATCCACCGTCGCCAACACTGGTAATTAGCGATAAAAAATTATTATTAATAATTTGAATTTTTTTTTAATTAAAATATTAAAAAACTTTTAGTGATAATCATTATCATCGCTACTACCATCACTCATAATTTCTTGATATTTTAATAAAAATTTTAAAAAACTATTAGCATCATCGCTAATAGTTTTTAATTTTTTTAAAAAATTCATAATTAAATATTTTAAACCCTATTTTAATCATATTAACAAGCAATAATATTTTTGAAAATCTATTATAAATAAAATAATAATTATTTAATAAATTATAAATATAAAATTAATTATATTATATTAAAAATAAATTATATAATTTTATAAATTTATACTATTTTATAAGTATTATAATTACATACATATCAAAAAAAAATCATGTAAGATCCTCCTCATCCTCCTTCTGCTCTTATATATCATCTCCAGTAGCTGGTGGATGAGAGTTGGATGTCCCAGCACCTGTAATAAAAATAAATAAAATATTATTAATAAGTTTTGATACAAAATTATATATTTTGATACAAAATTATATATTTTGATACAAAAATATATATTTTGATATTGTTATAGCCCAAAACCCAGCCCAACTAAGCCCAGCCCAGCAGACCCAAGCCCAAAAAAAAAAAAAAAAAAATAGGGGAATCAAACTGGGAAGAAGACTCCCGATAGGTGTCTTCTTCTCCAGCGAGACCCGAACAAGATCGAACTCCTAGGACCCCTTGGAGTCCTAGGGTTCCCTATAAGAAGACCCCCTCTCCCTTGAGACCAAACATTGGCCTCCTCCCTCTCTCTTTCTCTCCATTTTTCTCGATCGAAGCCGCAGACACCGTTTGGTTTCTCACCGTGATTGCTCGTCGGTGAGGTCACCGGAGGCCGGGGTGAGTCTTCCTTTCCTTCCTCTCTTCCTTTCCTATCTTCCTGTACCTTTGCTTGAGGCGGCCGGCGACGAGTGTCGCTGATTTTTGATCGGGAAGGAGACCCTATTTTTGAGTCTTTTTTTCTTTGATTTTTCGACGCCGGCGATCGTAATCGACCGCCGGCCATACTCCTCTGTGATCGGGGGAGTGGCCCCCGTCTGCCGCCGGCCTCCACCACGGCGACCGTGGCCTGAATGGCCCGACAAAAGGAGGGGACGCCGGTCCCCTATTCCGGCACGGGAAGAGCCGAGAAGAAGAAGAAGAAAAGAAAAGAAAAGAAAAGAAAAGAAAAGAAAAAGAAAAGAAAAGAAGAAAAAGAAGAAAAGAAAAGAAAAGAAAAAGAAGAAAAAGAAAAAAAAATAGAAAAAGAAAAGAAAAGAAAAGAAAAAATAATAATAATAATAATAAAAGTAAATATATATATATATATTTATATATATATATATATGTGAATAAATAAATAAATAAATAAATAATAAAAAATAATAAAAAAAATGATGAGAGAGAGAATTTCTCTCTCTTCTATCTCTTCTTTCAGTCTGAACCCTGACTTTCTCTCTCTAGAATTAGACTTTCTATCTCTACTTTCTCTCTCTAGAATTTTCTCTCTCTAGATTATTTCTCTCTCTTGATGGATTTCTCTAAAGTTATTCCTCTAGGATTAGCGTAGTGGAAGGCTTCATCTGATGATTTTGATCGAGTTTAGGGAAGAGTCTGATTTTAAGTGAGGTTTTGATTTGGGATCTGTTTAGATTGAATTTTGAATTAAAATTAATGTAAAAATATAATTTTGGATAATAGGCACGAAAGAATCTCCTAGAAGTTAGTCGATCTGTTCATTCAGTACTCCGTGAAAGATAAGTAATGAATCATCTTCTCGAGATATTCCATATTTATTCTGAAAATAAATAATTATTTTCTAAAATTATGCATGATTTATGAAATTATGTTTTAAAAGAAAAGTGCTTTTGAATTGTTATGGTATGTCGATTTATGCACATGTTCAATGAAAAATTATGATATATTATGATATAAAGTATTTTGATACAGATCGGATTTATGCTCTCAGCCTAACTATGTTTCAGTGGGCCCCGCCAATGGGGATTATACGTTGGTACTCAGTGGACCCTGCTAGTGGGGGTTGTGCACTGGTGTTTGTGGACCCTGTCAGTGAGGGTTGTGCACCGGTATTTGTGGACCCTGCCAGTGGGGGTTGTGCGCTAGTATTCTGTAGACCCCGCCAATGGGGGTTAAACGTTGGTCATAGTCAAGGCTGTTGAGTTACGAGTATTTTGAATCGAATCGAATTTATGATTATATTATATGTGAATATTTGAAAATATTTGATTTGTATTAAATCACCATGAAATATACTCTTATGTTTATTTGCAGCATTATTCTTGAAAATTATATAATATCTGAATTATCTAGTTGAGATATTTGTTACTTACTGGGCTGTCTAGCTCATTACCTTCCTTTCTATTTTTCAGATTCAGATAATTAATTTCGAGCGTGGGAAGAAATATTGGGACAGAGCTTTTAGAGGTGAGATTTAGCATTGTCAACTTTATTGAACTTAGATCTATTATTTTTAGTTTTTTAGAAAAAAATTTATTGGATGTAAGACATTTGATTTAATTACTTGAATTACAGTTGAATAATAATTATTTGAATTTATTCCGTTGTGATGCATTGATATCGTGATGAGATGCCTTGCATGCTTATGGAGAGAGTTCTTCATGAGTATGCGACGGTTGCTGTGACCCTCGATTCACAATCTCGGGTCGGGGGCGTGATAATTAATATGGTATCAGAGCATAAGTGGATAAATTATGATACATAGAATTTAACATAGTATGAGTGTAGGTGGGTAAACATTAGGAATATTGGGATGTTAAAGTATGAGCATCATAATAAACCCATCCTAACAAATATATCAATGAATCTAATAAGATTTTACTACTACAAGGTTAACATGCCTCCCCGTAGAATGACAAGAACTACTCAAGGAATTGCAAGAGAGATATCACAACCACAGGATGGTAGCACTCCCCATCTGACCAGTGGCACCCCTCAGGAGGAGGGAGTCGTAGATCCTAATGGGAGTGCTTCGAGAGCACGTCAAGAATCAGATATGGCTCAGTTAATACAGACCCTAATCAGGATGGTACAAGCATAACAATAAATACAGCAGCAAATGTTTGAACAACAGCAGATACAACGAGATACACAACAACATCAGCATCCACCACCACAACATGGAGAGCAACCAGTACAACGGAACAACATTTCAGAATTTAAAAAGCTTGCTCCTCCAGCTTTCAAGGGGACTACTGAACCTTTGGAGGCTGATAACTGGATAATGGAGATAGAGAAGGCCTTCACTGTCCAAGAGTGTCTTGATGAAGAAAAGATTCGATATGCAGCTTATTTACTACAAGGAGAAGCATACAACTGGTGTCAGCGACTACAGCACAAGCATGAACAAGATGGCGAAATACTCACCTGGGAAAGATTTCGGATTGCATTCTATGATCAGTATTTTCCTCAGAGTATAAGGATCCAGAAAGAGCAAGAGTTTATTTATTTGAAGCAAAAGGGTATGAGTGTGACTGAATATGAAGCAAAATTTACAGAGTTAGCAAAATTTGCTCCGAGATTAGTGGATGGTGAGCAAGAACGTGTTCACAAGTTTGAGATGGGACTGAGAACTGAGATTCGAAAATAAGTGGTTCCATATGAATTGACAACTTATGCCGATGTGGTAAACAAAGCACTGATAATTGAAAGAGAAGTCAATGAAGAACGCATGGAAAGAGAAAGAAAGCAAAGAAAGAGAGCAAAATCAAATGACACACAAGGGCAAAATAATAAAAACATCCAAAGATCAGCTAAGGGAGCAGTAGACAATAAGACTCAACAGATTGATGGTGAGTCATGCTCCAGATGTGGCAAAAATCATGCAGACAAAGATTGCTATTGGAATACAGGTGCTTGTTTCAAATGTGGTTAGATGGATCATAAAATTGCTAGCTGCCCGCTAAATATAGAAAATCAAGTTGGCCAAAGAACTTATGAAGGACAACATAAGGGTGGTGGACAGATTTCTAAAACCCAGGGAAGAGTTTATGCGCTCACTCAACAGAATGCACAGGCTTCCAATACAATAGTGACAGGTATGAAAAATTTTGAGGATGAAATTTTTTTTTAGGGGTGAAGAATGTTATAGCCCAAAACCCAGCCCAACTAAGCCCAGCCCAGCAGACCCAAGCCCAAAAAAAAAAAAAAAAAAAAAAAACAGAGGAATCAAACTGGGAAGAAGACTCCCGATAGGAGTCTTCTTCTCCAGCGAGACCCGGGCAAGATCGGACTCCTAGGACCCCTCAGAGTCCTAGGGTTCCCTATAAGAAGACCCCCTCTCCCTTGAGACCGAACATCGGCCTCCTCCCTCTCTCTTTCTCTCCATTTTTCTCGATCGAAGCCGCGGACACCGTTCGATTTCTCGCCGTGATTGCTCGCCGGTGAGGTCACCGGAGGCCGTGGTGAGTCTTCCTTTCCTTCCTCTCTTCCTTCCCTATCTTTCTGTACCTTTGCTTGAGGCGACCAGTGACGAGTGTCGCCGATTTTCGGTCGGGAAGGAGACCCTATTTTTGAGTCTTTTTTTTCTTTGATTTTCCGACGCCGACGATTGTAATAGACCGCCGGCCATACTCCTCCGTGACCGAGGGAGTGGCCCCCGTCTGCCGCCAGCCTCCGCCATGGCGGCCGTGGCCTGAACGGCCCGGCAAAAGGAGGGGACGCCGGTCCCCTGTTCCGGTGTGGGAAGAGCCGAGAAGAAGAAGAAGAAAAGAAAAGAAAAAGAAAAGAAAAGAAAAGAAAAAGAAAAGAAAAGAAGAAAAAGAAGAAAAGAAAAGAAAAGAAAAAGAAGAAAAAGAAAAAGAAGAAATGAAAAAAAAAAGAGAAAAAGAAAAGAAAAGAAAAAATAATAATAATAATAATAATAATAATAATAATAATAAATATATATATATATATATATATTTATATATATATATGTGAACAAATAAATAAATAAATAAATAAATAAAAATAAAAAAAATAATAATAAAATGATGAGAGAGAGAGTTTCTCTCTCTTCTCTCTCTTCTTTCAGTCTGAACCCTAACTTTCTCTCTCTGGAATTGGACTTTCTCTCTCTAGAATTTTCTCTCTCTAGATTGTTTCTCTCTCTTGATGGATTTCTCTAAAGTTATTCCTCTAGGATTAGCGTAGTGGAAGGCTTCATCTGATGATTTTGATCGAGTTTAGGGAAGAGTCTGATTTTAAGTGAGGTTTTGATTTGGGATCTGTTTAGATTGAATTTTGAATTAAAATTAATGTAAAAATATAATTTTGGATAATAGGCATGGAAGAATCTCCTAGAAGTTAGTCGATCTGTTCATTCAATGCTCCGAAAATAAATAATTTTGGATAAAGGTAAGTAATGAATCATCTTCTCGAGATATTCCATATTTATTCTAAAAATAAATAATTATTCTCTGAAATTATGCATGATTTATGAAATTATGTTTTGAAAGAAAAGTACTTTTGAATTGTTATGGTATGTCGATTTATGCACATGTTCAGTAAAAAATTATGATATATTATGATACAAAGTATTTTGATACAGATCGGATTTATGCTTTCAGCCTAACTATGTTTCAGTGGGCCCCGCCAATGGAGATTATATGTTGGTACTCAGTGGACCCTGCCAGTGGGGGTTGTGCGCTGGTCTTTGTGGACCCTGCCAGTGGGGGTTGTGCGCTGGTATTTGTGGACCCTGCCAGTGGGGGTTGTGCGCTGGTATTCTGTGGACCCCGCCAATGGGGGTTAAATGTTGGTCATAGTCAAGGCTGTTGAGTTACGAGTGTTTTGAATCGAATCGGATTTATGATTATATTATATGTGAATATTTGAAAATATTTGATTTGTATTAAATCAGCATGAAATATACTCTTATGTTTATTTGCAGCATTGTTCTTAAAAATTATATAATATCTGAATTATCTAGTTGAGATATTTGTTACTTACTGGGCTGTCTAGCTCATTACCTTCCTTTCTATTTTTCAGATTCAGATAATTAATTTCGAGCGTGAGAAGAAATATTGGGATAGAGCTTTTAGAGGCGAGATTTAGCATTGTCAACTTCATTGAACTTAGATCTATTATTTTTATTTTTTTTTAAAAAAATTTATTGGATGTAAGATATTTGATTTAATTACTTGAATTATAGTTGAATAATAATTATTTAAATTTATTCCGTTGTGATGCATTGATATCGTGATGAGATGCCTTGCATGCTTATGAAGAGAGTTCTTCATGAGTATGCGGCGGTTGCCGCGACCCTCGATTCACAATCTCGGATTGGAGGCGTGACAGATATACTACTCTGATTCTTGAACAAATTATTTCTATATATTTCATTGGATGATATAAAGCTATAAGCATCTTTGATCTATCGTTTGGATAGTTAGATTGAATTTTTACGTCCTATATCTTCTTTTTGGACTCAAGTCTAAATATGTGAAGCTTCTAAATATAAAAATTTAAAATAAGTAAAAAAAATTATTAATAGACTTATCTGCTGTGATGGCTATGACAACAAGCTAAATTGATCGCACAGATGCGGATCCTAGAGAATCTTAACGGCCATATCATGGATGATATCTTGAAAGCTATGAGGACACTGGCTCCAAAGCCTCTACACAACCTACTCTATATGTGCGTCAGTCCATGTTTGGATCCCTAAGAGGAGGACATCGATGAAGATCATTAAGCTGGTGGAGGGTCAAAGCTATGGTCGAATCCTATAACCTGACTCCTGCTCACCCCTCTGGTGGCCTTGAGCCATCCCTTGAGGTCAAGAAGGGGCTGAGAGGACAGATCCTCATAGTGCCATGTTACAAGATAAGAAATAATCCACCTATACAATTTAAAAATTTATTAGTCCAAACATATCAGTATATATAAAAATTTAATAAATAATATTTTAAGTTATTATCATAATCTGTTGAGAATGAGGATCTAAATAATCATGTGGCCTCCCAGACTGGTGTGTGGCCTTCCATATCTTCAACTGCCCTAGTGCACCATCCAGCTACCGTGTCTATAATAAATAAATAATAAAATTAAATTAATTAAAATATATATATGATCAATTCAATATGAAATTAATTTAAATATAAATTTTTTTACCAATCTATCGGCCACAACATGTATGCCAATGGAGCCACCAGTGTGCTTGATCGGATGCTGCTAGGCGAATTGATTTTGTCGTGCCTTCTACCGCCTATCAGAGTACTCTTCAATACTTCACTAGTAGCAGAGGGCCTTCCATATGTCCGTCCGCATCCAGTGACCTGTGTAAGACTTTCAGTCCGATGGTGACTTAGAACTGGAGTGTTGTCTAGCGGACTCCCTAAGACTGTATAGCTCATCTCAAAACCTACAAGTGGCCACCTCCTCAAAGATCCGATGGCCAGCCATCTCATCCTGAGGAGTCTCAAATCGATAGTACTCCTACAAGTAGAAGCAAATATGTATTAATAAATAAAATACAAGCCTACTGTAAATTTAAAAATTAAATACCTTTGACTTACCAGGAACATCTCCCAGACTACATCATGAGCCTCTAATGGCCAATTGAAAAACTCATTCACCGACCCTGACATCAATCATCGGATTATCTCGATAATCACATGAGGCATGGAGGTTTCTGTAAATATGCTGCAAAATTAATTTTAAATAATAAATGTTAGACTTTACAATGGCTAAATTTTAAACATAGTCAATGAAGTTATAGTACTTATCAGTGACCCTAACTATGGATGAGCTCTCTATCCTTCGATCGAGTTGGAGGTGCTGCGAGCCAAGCGGGTCCTTTACCACGCCACTGACTCTGAGAGTCGGACATTATTCCATGTGATTGTGGGGTCACTAGTGACCCCACGACATCCAAACTTGAGAGTATCAAGACATCATAAAGAATGTTATATTAGATAATAAAGTATAAAATAATATAAAAGAGAATATCTAAAGTATTTAAGTTTACCACATGGTATGTGTGCCGTAGAACCATGCAAGCTGGCTACATGAGAGCCCTCTCCTCCAGAGCTCTCTCCTCGACTGTGATAGCTCAGGCCTCGAGAAGATATGATCTATAATCTCTAAATATAAATAATTATATATTATATTGAATTAATCATGTACTAAAATAAAATAATTATGTATCATACTTATTTAACTGTATATCATGATACTTAATTTTATACCGTATTCATAAAAGTAACATGGCATTTGTATGCTTGGAGTAGGAAGTAATCTTATGATGGTTTGATTAAGAACTATGGTTAACACAAGTATTTGTCATCTGATGGAGTTTGGCTTCTATCTTTATAGCTATGCTGGCATAAAGGTAATATTTTTTTTGTGCTTCTTTGTCACCTAGTGACACCCATTAGCTTTAACACATCATATGAGAATAAAAAAAAAGAGTACATAGCAATGTGTGGAGCCAGTCTCTTTAATATTTATTTAGTTTGAATTATCATTAAAAAAAATAAGAAGACAATCATAAGAATATAGCAAGCAAAATCTATCAGCACTCATCAGATTTTAGATATCATATGAAAACAAGAAAAAGAGTCCATAGCAATCTGTGGAGCTATTTTCTTCAATATTCATTAATTAAATTTGAATAATCATCAGAGAAAATAAGAAGGCAACCATAAAAATATAGCAAGCAAAATCCATCAGTACCCATCAATTTTAAGACATCATATAGGTAGAAGAAAAGAGACCATAGCAATCTATGGAGCCAGTCTCTTCAATATCCATTTAGTTTGGATTACCATCAGAAAAAATAAGAAGACAATCATAAGAATATAGCAACTAAAATCTATCAGCACCCATCAGCTTTAAGACATCATATGAAAAAAAGAAAAAGAGATCATAACATATCTCATGCCAAATATATCAGTTGTTTAGCATATCTCATGCCAAATGTATTATAATCATGGACTGCCTAATTTTTTTATTAGGCAGCTCTACTGACAGACCTTCTAAAGTATTATCTATAGCAAAAATAAGTGACACCAACATAATATATAAAGCCAGTGAGGCAATAAAAAAGTATCATTTTTGTGATTGATTATAAAGAACTCTGCTGTCAACTAAAAATAGGTCAAAAAGCTAAAAGATAATAATAGAGTCATGCCCAATTATCCCAATTATATCTTTTCCTTACCTAAGCTACCCCTATTACTTTCCCCATATTCCTTTGGGCTAGACCTAGGGCTTAGAATTCAATCACTAAGCTGCTCCAGTTATTATCAGAGTAGATGAGCGAGCCAAAATCAGTCCGACAGTGGTCTGACCTTGAACCTCTACCATCGAAGACGATAGGGCTACTCTCGTTGGAGAGCTTTTCGAAGTAGTTCTGCCTCTCTAGAATAATATTAATTTAAATAATAATATTATTAATATTATTAAAATTAATAATAATATTAATAATATTATTAAAATAAATAATATTATTAAAATTAATAATATTATTAAAGTAAATTTAAATATTTTAAATTTATGATAATCAGATAAATTTAATTTTAAATATTTAAAATTTAAAAAGATGAAAATAGAGTATGGCGACGGTGATTGAGCCATCACCATCACTAATACTCACAGTGCGATAGTGGCACGGGTCCGATGGTGCGGCGCTCTGACAACACGATGCTCTGATGGCTAGGCACTCCAAAGAAGGGTGTGGGGCCACAGGTCTGGTCTGGTGAGTGGAGAGGTGGGGGAGAAGGGGGAGACAGTGGGGGGTTTGATCTGGCAAAGGAAGGGGTGGGGTGAGAAGGGGGAGGCCACGTGGGTCCAGTCTAGCAAGGGGAGGGGCAGGGGGAGAAGGGGGAGGTGGCAGGGGGGTCCGTTCTGACAAGGGGAGTGGCAGGGGGAGAAGGGAGAGGCAGCGAGGGTTTCAATCTGATAAGGGGAGGGGTGAGGAATGAAAAAGGAGGCTGGGTGGTGGGACGCTGGCTTCAGGAGGTGAACAAGAAGAAGGGGGGAGCTCGAGGTATCAGAGGGATGCCGGATCTGAGGCAACTCTAGTGGTGTGGGGGCTAGTGGAGAGTTTGGGGGCTTTGATGGTGGGGAGGGGCTGAGGGTAGGTGGGTCGGGGGCTCAGGGAGGTGATCGGGGCTCGAAGAGGTGGGAGGCGACTGAGGGGCTCAGGATCGATGCATGGGGGATCGAGTAGGTAGTCAGGGGCTCAAAAAAGTGGGATCTGATAGTTGGAGGCTCAGGGAGATGATCGGTGGCTTGATGCAGCAAAATTCGACGGTTGGAGAAAGAGGGGTATTAGAGGAGGGGGAAAGAAGGGGGCGGTGGCGGGATGAGCAAAAGTGAAAAGTGAGGAACCGGTGGGGTGTTTTTAAGGTTAGTATTAGGGATGGCAAAATACCATCGTTAATAAAAATTTTTCATCACTAATAATCTTACAACTAAATTAAAAAAAAATACTTTCTATTAGCGATGCAATTTGTCATTGTTAAAAGCCAAAAATACTATCACTAATAATTTTTTTTATGATAGTAAATATATTGGTCGTCATTTTTTATCGATAAAAAATATTATTAGCAACAATAAATTTACCATCCCTAATAGCTGTCGGTAAAAACTATTTTTCTTGTAGTGTTTTAAGCAACTCATATTTGTATACTAGTATATTAATTTTGGATTCTTTTACTTGATTGGTGCCCTTATGGATAACCTCAAGTCTATCCCATATTTTTTTGATAGAAATATAGCTAAAAATTAGATTAATTTATTGGCAACAAGTGAATAATAAAGTATATTTATGACTTTAGCATTTAACTGAGCTATCTTCTTATCAATGTTATCCCAATCCTTTTTAGGTTTAGGAGTGACGTTGCCATCTACTATGATAGTGGATGTGTATGTGGTCTATTGATTATAACACTCCAAAGATTATAATCAAGTATTTGTATGAATATGTACAAGTGTACTTTCCACTATATATAGTTGGTGCCATTAAATAAAGGTGATAGGTTTGTGGACTGCCCTTCGGCAAGTGAAACACCTAATTGGAATGCTATCGGATCTTTTTCTCTGGATCGTTAGATTAAGAAGTGAAAGAGTACCAAAGCTCTGATACCACTTATTATCTAGTGAGATAACCCAAGAGGAGGGGTGAATTATATTTTTAAAAAAATTTTATAACTTAAAATAGATATGTGCACAAGTTAAGTGAACTATGTGAAAATATAGTGGAAGCAATGAATGAATGTGCAGAGATATGAAACAATAAATATAGCAAATAAAGAGAAATAAAGCCATATATATAAAAATTAAATTTTATAGTAGTTCGATGTCGAGCATAACACCTACATCCACTCTCCAAGCAATTTCTTAAGAATTTCAACTATAATCACCAAGATTACAGTCTAATTATTTTATCAGAATCATAATTAATCCTAGTTGATTTCGTTAAGGTGCACGAATCAAAACTTTTACCCTAAGCCTCTCTTAGGTTTGTACAAATTTAATTCCAGACTTAGATGAGCCTATCTCCCAAGTTTCAATCCCTATCAAAACTTGTTAGAACTAGAAAATTGAATACAATATGAAATACAAGTTAAAAGCTCCTTAATGCATAAGTAGGATGTCATTGAAGCTCAATCTAAGAAGTTGAGAAGCATTGCAATCAATGCACCCTTCTTTTTCTTGAAGATCACTTTGAATGCTCAAGAAGTAGGTGGTTGGAATAGAGGCTTTCTTCTTGAATACTCACTAAATGCATATATAGAAATTTAGGCTCTTTTTTTCTTTCTTTTGGTGTTAATACATTTCTCTATGGTTCTCCCTTGTTCTCCTGCTTCAATAATATTTTTGGCATCCATAAATTCTTGTTAAAATATCCAAAAATAGGTTTCTAGTCATTGAGAGTTGAGAACTAGCCATTGGAGATGTTTTGTACAAATTTGCAGCTTTTGAAAAACTAGCTGTTGGATCTATCAACCATAGTGGATTGACTCTAGTAGATCAAGAGTTGACTCGAGCTATCCTTGAGTTGACTCAAGGTCTTCAAGGGTTGACTCAAGAACTGTTCATAAAAAATCATCTTTTTGTCTTTTCTAATAGAGTCAACTTATGCTTTGTGTGAGTCAACTCGAGCTCTCTACTGGCTAATACTTGTGTGCCAGAGTTGAATTTTAAACTCCTAGAGTCGACTCAAGATTTGTGTCATTTGATGATAGCATGCTAAAGTTGATTTAAAGCCTTCAGAGGTTGACTCCAAACCTTCTTCACTTGAATTTTTCATGGCTTGGCCTCCTTCAACCTTGCTTCTCTAAGTCTTCAAGATGGAAATCATGGGCATTTTTGAAATACAGCTCTAGCTTTCTGAAATCTCTTTTCAAACACTTGAGTAACTCATTAGTATCAAATATATACTTAAATATTTTATTTTCATAAAAATCAATAGTAGGGCCAACAATTTTGAATGCACAAATAAAAAATGCTACTGATAGTATGTTCCCTCCAACTGTTTAGTGTTTTATCATTACAGTGCCCACCAATATTTCCCTTAAAGCATATATCAATTAGAAAAAAATGTAGAATGATAATAAATTAATGATTTTGAATCACCAATCATGGTAAAATAACTAGGTTGGACCATAGTTAATTGAGGGAGAATAGCAGTCCATGCAATAGCTCGAACCCACAAATGGCTTCTATTTATAACATTCTACTTGAGAAATTTCATATGGTCAAAGTACGTAGAAAAAAAAATCTATACTGACTAATGTGTCTGACTTTTACCTCCTTTAGTTGAGAAACAAAATGATTGTCATTTGAAGCTATTGCTCAAAAGTTCACTACTCAACTCAATTTCCTAAAGGCTACAACTACAACCAAAGATAGCACAATAATATTTTTATATATTTTATGATTTTTATGTTGGAATCAGATGCCTCAAATTTGACCCACTAGAGAAAAACTCAAGATGGAGAAGCTCGCAGGAGAAACCATGATGCGAGGAGCCCAAAAAGGTAGCCCAGAGGCACGGCCTATAGGCGCGTAGGCCTACAGACCAGTCTGTGGGCACCCAGGCCCACAGGACATGTGGCCTAGCATGAGCGCGACCCAGGGGGCACGACCCAGTGCAGGCGTTCATGCGGCCCTGAACCATACCGCGGTCCACCATGGACTATGTGGGATTTCACAGTCCATGTGGGCACTATGGATCGGAGTGGTCTATTTGTCATTTATCATGGCGTACAGAGGAGCTTTGTGGGATCCGACGGCCAGCAAGCATGGCGATCATGATCTGACGGTCTATGGGTGCGATCTAAAGCTGGAATGCATGATCGGGCGGTCGAGTGACTTGCAGTGAAGATCGAATGGCCAGAGACATTTTAGACTTCAATGAGGACCATGATTTTGATGCAGATTGAGTTTTGGGGCCTATAAAATAGAGAGTGCAGCAGAGGGTCTTAGGGAGATTGAGCACATCTCAAGGAGAAGTAGCTTGGCGTGAGCAGCTGTGGTGGGATATCAACAGTAGCGGCTGAGGAGCAGCTTGGTGTGAGCAGCAGGCAGACCAGCCGAGAGTATCCCCGAACGGCCATATGAGTGGCTATGAGACATGATATAACGGCATGGATCACAGGAAGTATCCAAAGGCGTCAAAGATCTTGACATCGGCAGGTCTGTGAGAGGATCTTCTTGGAAGATTTTGAGAGAGATTTTATGAGGATGAGTCCTTTTTGTTGAGATAGATTTATATATGAGAGTTGAAAGTAAGTGTTCTCCTCTTGTACTTATTTTTTTTTCATAATGAAGTTTGCATACCCTATAGAGGTAGCACTTGAGCTATCCACGTACTTGATTGTATCTTATTTTATTTTCACTTTCTTTCTGCTGCAACAATTAGCAAGAGAGCCGCAACAAGGTCATACCAGATCTTCCAACATTTTATACTTATTTATCTTCAATTATGTGTACCTTTTATACCATTAAAATCAATAGAAACCACATTTGTCAAAAATTTAGAAAAGATACTCCAGCTTCACATGAATGTGGCCAGGATAATCAAGCAAAGATAAGCTTTTTGAGTGTACATTTGACAGAGAGAGAGAGAACATTAGACTTGATATGGACTACTGATGGCCAGCTGATACTCTAGAGGGGATTGCAACAATTTTAGTTGTGGTGCTTTAATAGCGATCTCACTGATGGCTTGTGACAGTGATGACCTAGGTGGATCATTAGACTTGATATGGACTACTACTACTATGGATATTCAGAAAGATCATTAGATTCAATATAGATCTCTTTGGCTACTACGAATATCTAAAAGGATTACTAGATTTGATGTGGATCACTTGGACCACAAAGAGTAGAACTTAACAAAGATCATTTTGTACACTATGACAGGAGTCGGATAAGATTCAGAAGCAAGATCTATTATATTAAAAAGTTGAATCATATGCAAAACTTTAGAAGACCATAACTTGATCATACGATGCTCGATTGAAATGATACTTTTTTAAAATAGATATCTTTTTGATATTTACAACTTTGGGCCAATCCCCTAGGAGGTTAAATCATATGGAAATTCTATCTTTTGGGCCTCAAAATGGGTTGGTCCAACTAAAATTTTTTTTTTTCGAAAAAATTTTTGACCAGAGGTTATCTCCCTATCCTTGAAGAACAAAGTGAAACAATAGAAGAAAAAATTGATATATAAATCAAGATCTACCTCCTATAAAATTTTAATATTTTTATGATTTTTAATTAATTTTTTTAAGAGATCTAGTCCTATTCGAACTAGGAAGAGAAATCTAACCTAAACTATTTATGGATGGACATCTTTCTAGAAATCAAAAAAGGAAATCCAATCTAAATTATGCAGGGGTAGATCTCACTATTATAAATAGGCACTACGTACCAAAGTTTATGTGGTGGACAATTGATCAGCGAATGAAAAAGGAGAATTAAGCCATACTTTCGTAAATTCTTCTATCTTCTTCATATTTTCTTAAACTTCGAGTCGAGTGGATTGAACGAAATCTTTATTTTGCCTTATCAGATCAAGTTGGTATCAGAGCCATGCTCTTACATAGTAAAATTTTAACTTCATCCATTCGGATCAAGTTCATATCAAAGCTGTTGGATTCTGGTGGCACAGTAGAAGGGTTAGATGTTTAAAATTTTCATTCAAAACACCCAATGCACCAGAAGCCCTAATGCCCAGAAACTCTTGACCATAATAATCAAAGCATAATAAATATAAATTAAGATAAGAAGAATATCTGTAGTGCTAATCCCAATTTTCACAAGACATCCAAGTGTCCGTCCTTCAATGGTGATCCACACAAAAATTGAACCAAAGTCAGTGCTCCTTCTTCACCTTGCTTCAAGAGTTCTAGCCCCTAGAACTCGACTAGCCTCGTACTGATCAAGTTTCTTCAAGAACCTAACCTCACCCTCTTAGAACCTCCTCTGAACTTCTGATTCTCCTTCTTTAGGACCTTTACAACCCTTGTTAGGATCAGATAAGGTTTTATCTTAAATCCCAAAGCCTTGTCCTAAAACTAAGATAGGTTGTAAGAAAAAAAAGAGAGCAACAGGAGAGAAATAGAAAATCCCTCTTAGATTCATTGGATACCCAATGCCCCGACCTATTTATAGCCACCAGAGAGATGCCAAAAGAGAGGGACATGCCTTATCCAAAAGGCATATCTGATCTGATTATCAGAGATAAGAGTTCCTTTAAGCAGAAGGACTCTTTTCCATGATACGTCGATCAGCACCCTGGTCTGCGCACGTGCAACCAAAGAAAGGATGTTTTTACATTTCTTCTCAAATCAAAAAAATTCTTAAAAATCCACATGAATTGGGGATTCAATCTAAATTCTAAAAAATAAAAATGGTGATAAAAGTCTCATGGAAGGATGCTATCTTCGCACCTCTTCATGCGAGTGCTGATCACCATATGCGCAGGCATCAGGACCGACTTATAGCATCCGTTTGGCATCCAGATACATCTGGAAAAATTCTAAAAAAATTAGAAAAAATATCTTATTAAATGTAAAATGTTATCACCAAAAATAGTTCTAATCTAAAAGCATTTGATAGGGATAAGGATTCTCCAAATCATGGAGAGATGTGATGCTTTTGCGCATGTGCGCGAGACATCCTTCTTTTTATAATTTTTTCTCTTCCTAAAAAATTCTAGAAAAAATATATCTCATGCTTTGAGATATGTACCATAGAATGAAGGGTGATGTGAGCTATCACACATAATTTTAATCTCATAAAAAATAATATTTTTTCTTCTGCCCATGCCAATACTTGTACGCAGAACCTGTTTTGCACCAAGAGTCCACCACAACTTGGACTCTTCATAATTGGTGTTAACATGGGATGTGGTGTCCTAATTTGGGTTGTTTCCAGGTGATATGACCTGAACCAAATGTTTACCAAATTGGGCTAGCTAATTAGCAAGGGATGGGACCAAATTGGTCTCCAAAGGAGCAAGGATTTCCACACGTGCTAGCATGCTTACCGGAACCCTGATTGAATCCAAAATTCCAATTAACCTTTTTCAAAAAGATTCTTGATCAATTTCTATATGTGTGTGATCCATTAGATTCCACATCTAGCTGGTAGTAGGTTCAGATATAAGTTGATCAAATTTGATTAGATTTTAATATAATCAATTTTGGTCCAATCGAGCTAATCCGAGTTCAATAATTAGAATCATTTCTAATTGGCAATCGAATTAAGCTCTTTAATTTAGTCAAAAACCTACAAGTCAAGATTGGCATCTAGCAACATATCATGACTACTCAAAAGATATAAAATTTGATAAAAATACCAAATCTACCCTTCAGTGATAAATTATCATGCAATTCAATCCTTCGATCATCCTTGCACTCTGAATATGTTCATGAGTATGGAATCATGTCAAACTCAAACACATATTCATATCGATTCTCAATTAACCAATAATGACTCCAATGAAGAAGCATTAGAAACTCTTTCTAATCTCCTTCCTGCTTTTGGCCAAAAGATTTTTCTGAGTCATCTAGGATTGAAAATACACAGGATGCGATCTTCTCTTACTAGAAGTGATCGATTCCATATTGACCTACTCACAACCTTCATACACACTCCACCATATCCAGAATACCCTGTACATATCTTAATGCCATGCTTGGGTATGAACCAAAATATGGGTTCATGTGTATAAGATTCCATGGTGGTTTCAGGTCTAAAGATCATTTGCACAACTCCCACTTAGAGAACCATCTTTGACATGCAAATAAGGCTTCCATTAGATGTTCTCTTTCATTGAGTCAATTTAGTGGACTCATTTCTCAAATGAGTACCCATATCCTTGTATTAGTGTCTCACACAAATGGTTAGTGAGATCTGCCACCCTCTCCATTGAGCATACATAGGATGTGTCAGTCTATCTGAAATATTGATCCCTGACTCAATGCTCCTACGATCAAGAATATTTAAGATTAGAATTTTAAGATTTTAGGTCTCACTAGTATGACCTATTTATGTCTCCTAAAATCATTATCCTAATCTTTGGAGATCATCATAATCTTAGACATAATAAGATACAGCTATTATGATGAATCAATGCCTCAAATAATAATAAATATCATTTCATGAGTTGGAAAATTGTAAAGAAAGTCCCATCGCAACACACTTGCGATTGGCTTATAGGGTACTTTTCTTTCAAAAGCTACTTTCTTCAGATCATCTATGGGAACTATAATTTATGGTTCAGAAGTACAATGAAAGTAAACAGAAGAATAGCTATCCATGCTTGAAGTATATTGAAGGATAAGCATGAGGATGACTGCTAATTTTGCCTCAATGGCTGAAGAGATGAAGGGACAGCTCACATAATCAAAAGAGAAGATTGTCCAACTCACCAAAATCATCTTTCAATTGACAATACCTTCAGCACAAGCACTAGTAACTTCTTAGTAAAGCTATCTCCTATGTGTAGAGATCAAGTGTTGGAAAATATGTCTCAAAAGCCAATTGTCAATCTGTTGACGGTTGAGCAACCTTGTATTGTAATTGATTTGTTAATAAATAAAATATATTTTTGATATTTTCATCATAAAATTTTCATCTTCTAATGAACTCCATTGTTGTGATGAAGTCCTTAGGACTATTTAGGTTCGATAAAGAGAGGATTTATCGATTAGTCCTTAAAACTATTCACGATCAAATGATAGGCTGTTAATAAGGATGACAGGTTCTATCGAGCATAGGTCGCTGTAGGCCATATGGGTTGGTTGTCCTCTTAACCAAGGAGTGTGGAGATACTGGTATGGCATACAGATGAGATGTAAGGGTACATCATCATTAAACGTAACCAACTCCAGAGCATTCTACTGTCGAGAATGTCTCTGATGGGATATAGATATAAGTATCCCTTAGACTTGAGATCACCTCAATGACTTGCAAGCAACTCACTGTGCTTTGGTACTAGACTATCTAAATTTTTAATTCAATGATGGAAGGCTTCTGGGCACAGTCAAGTACTTGCAAAGTCAGAGTGTGATCAAGATGAGATTGACCACTCCAAGAGTTGGTGAAGAATGAGTCGCTGTATTTCAATTTAGCAAAACTTTGGCCAGGATAATCCATCAGATGGATTTGATATTTTGAAATACAATGTGGACAACTTGATCAGAGTTTACAGTTGAACTCTGAGGTGTCCTATGAGCATTTTGGTCAAGGGGATGAATTATATGGAAACTATATTCGCATGGGTTCTGAGAATGTTGTTCTACACATTCGACCTATCCGACCGTCGGGTACCATTGCTAGATGGTCATTTTGATTGGTACATAAATTTATTTCTGTGCTACTGATTTAGGTTCGGACCTATGAGGTCATACACATTAGAGTTCTCGATCTGATCGGATGGTTGATCAACAATTAAGAATCATTCTAGGGTTAAACGATCAATACGATTGACATTTAACCTAGTGCAAGTGTTGCAAAAGGATCGATTAGCAATTCAATTGCTAATTGACTTAATTTGATTAAGCCAATGGGCTGAGATTAAGTCTAATTGAATATGATTTAATTAGATTTATTTTGGACTTGATTGGATCAAGTCCAATTGATTTATTGGATAAACCAAATGCAAGGAAAAACTAATCCTAGTTCAATTAGGACTTGGGTCAACCTAATTTTTAATTTGATTAAAAAATTAAATCTAATTTAAATCTAATTTAATCTAATTAAATTAGGTTCTTAATTGGGTTAAGATCTATTTTTATTGGGTTGATTTGATTTTGGTTTGAGAAACCAAATTTGAACAAGTCATAGATTGAATCCTAGTAAGACTAGGATTCCACCTTGCGCCACCTTAGCCCCCCATGCCCACTCTCTCTTATTTTGTGTGATAAAACCTTCTCTCCCAGGCCTTCATGCATGTCTAAAACTTTTCACTCTTTCTCTCTTATATGGAATGTGGTTGTGGACTAAGTGAAAGTAGTAATTTATTTGGATTTCAAATTCTATGAGATAGAATTTTAGGAAACCAAAACTCTTTTCTTATGACACTGATTTTATCAAGATTTTTTTTAAGATTTTTGTGGCTTTTATGACATATTGTGCACCCTTTTCTAGTGATCCATGATAGAAAAAGAAGGACGGGGCACCCAAGAGTTGGGCACCCCTTGTCTTGCCCTGTTTGGATTTTCCTTGACTAGGTATTTGACGTAGACAAAGATTCTTCATATCTCTTTGTTTAAGATGAATTTTTTCTTGAGATTTTTATAAATTATAGAGAATTGAGAGACCTTTGGGGTGTGTGAAAATCATGGAGAAAAAGTGTTAGGACATGGAGATATAATAGACATAAAACTATGTGTCTGGGTTAAACCAAGAGAAGAAGAAGAGGGTCTTCTTCTAGGGTTGCTGAGTTCACCTCTTTCCTTCCTCCATCTATGAGTTTTTTGAGAGTATCTCATATCTAAAACTCCTTCTCCTACTTGTCATCTTTGTAAGAGTTCAAATCAAGAAGGAGGCATCTGATTAACCATCGAAGAAGGATCAGCACAGTACTAGTATGCTGTGTTGATTTTCTGGATCAGGACTTTTGATCGTGATCCGTGGGCTCGTGTGGATGACTTCTAGAGGCTGGACGTGTGTACAGCTCACAACATCATCCTCAAGCCCAGATCAGCAAAGTTAGAACATCTAACTTATAAGGTAATAGATCTGATCTATTATATTTTACATACATTAGATGTAGTATAGAAACATGTTGATATGATCAACATATAGTTCTTGCTCTTTATATTTTAATTTTTGATTTAATGCCATGTAATGATCATGTAATAGAATCTTAGATCTAGGGATTCTCTAGTTTTATAAAATAAATTTTGATTTATTTTAGTCTTTCGCTGTCTGATCATGAAAAAGTTTTAAGATCTAACCTTGAAATCCTAGATTTGGTTCCTTCAATTGGTATCAGAGCCTAGGTTGTTTATTACATGATTATTTATACATACTTAGATTATTTCTTAGATTAGATCTAATTTATAATCTGATTGTTAAATCTAAAATTAAAATTTTTAGATCAATCACGAACTGTAGGTTGTCCTGCTGTAAGGTTTACCCCTTACAGTGCAAAGGTTGTCCTAGTTCGTATAGATTTATCTTTAAATCATAAATTTGTTAGATATGATCTAGATTAAATTTA
The DNA here is from genome assembly GCF_000442705.2 of Elaeis guineensis. Classification (NCBI taxonomy): domain Eukaryota; kingdom Viridiplantae; phylum Streptophyta; class Magnoliopsida; order Arecales; family Arecaceae; genus Elaeis; species Elaeis guineensis. Next base: position 35,114,133 of record NC_026006.2, on the reverse strand, counting down.
TAATTTATTAGATTTAAAAGGAATTTAAATTTAAAATAAAATTTCTTTGTTAATAATTCTCACGTAAAGAACCATCATATATTTGTTTGAGAAATTTGTACAGTTTAAAGTTAAAATTAATTCAATTACATGAACCTGTTTAAAATAGATCTAAAATAGTTTCATGCTTATTTCACTTGCATTTTGATTATGAATCAAACATGCAACTTGGTTGGTAAGAACCATATTGTAAAAATATTTTACAAACATAAAAATTATTTTCAAAAAGCCGAACCCCAACCCTCAGCTCAAAACTTAATTGAGAATTAAGAAGTTATTTGATTAGGTTCTAAGATTGTGAATTGAAGAACCTAAGATACAAATCATAACACATTGGGTTAATGGGTTAGTGAGAATTAGGTCCATTAATTAGGTTAGACCTAAGGTTAGATTAAAGATGGACTTAATTAGAGAATTGACTAAATTTAATCAATTGTTGTCTTAGATTAGGTCAAAGATTCTCTAGATCAATTATAATAATTGTAGTTGGTCAAGTCCATGTCTTTAACAAGAACCAAATGGACTTAATTCTTGGCTAAGTGATCTAGTACGAACTGTTAGGTTGATCTAATCGAAACTAATTAAACCAGTTGGTGTCTAAGATAAATCAGACTGATGGTTTTTAATTGACAGCCCGCTTATCTGGCCATTTCTGATGGTGTCTAAGACAAGCTTTGGCAGACCCTCCCACCGATCGAACTTACCTAACCTCTTGGTGAAATTATGTTTTGATCGGATCACTTGACTATTCGAGCTGACCCATATCAGCTAGGTAAATTAGTGTGACTGATTTAGGTGCTCCTAGACTAGCCCTTTTAAATGGTCTCCCTTAAGCTGACTTGGTGAAGCCAGTGGGAGGATCATGATAAGCTGGTTCATCTGACCTCCTCCTCTAAATCAATTAAATTTTTTAAAATTATTAGGTCTTTAAAATAAAATAGTTATGGTGATAACTAGATCATAGCCTCCTATTAAGTAGATGATAATGGGTCCATCAGTTGGATAATCATTGGAGGCCCAAAGGCCTGATGCTTATTGACTGATGGAATTATCATTCATAATATAATTTCTTGACTGTATCTTTCTAAATGATGGTTAGGTTAGCCAACCAAAGTTGGGCCTAATCATTCATTGGCTAGATGGACCAAGTATGGTCATGTTAATGGTTGGACCTAACCAGACCTTTTCAGTGGAGGCCAAAGCCTACTGATTAGGGACTGGAGCAAAATTAAAATTATTAAAAATTATTTAAAAAAATAATTGATTATGAACCTATCCTTAGATGTACATGGGTTGGCCAACCAAAGTTGGGCTTGTGTGCAATCGAAGTGAATTCTAGTACCCACTAAGAAATTAGGATAATTCCTTGAATTGGAGGTAGAGGCTACCAATTTGAATAAAATAGTGGGAGAAACTTTTTGATTAAAGTCCAAATCTTTAGGTTTAATGAATCAATTACTAATTAGGTTATGGTTCTCCTTTGTGTAGATATGGTCACTTTTCTATCACTCCGATCATTGTTGGACAATAAAAATTTGGTGGGACCCAACTTCGATAGCTGGTACCAAAAGTTAAAGATAGTCCTGGAGCATGAACGGATCCTATATGTGATAATGGATCCTTCACTTGAGGAGCCAGCTGCCAATGCATGTGGAACAATCAGAGACACTTACCAGAAGTAGCTCAGTGATCGAACCACGATGCGCTGCATCATGCTGGCTGCCATGAGCAATGAGTTTAGTCACAGATTTAAGATGGCTCAGCCAAAAAACATGCTTCAAGTGTTGGAGGATGTCTTTGGCACATCCGATGACGTGGAGAGGTACAAGATTAGTTGTGCCATCTTCAATGTCAAAATACGGGATGGTGCCTCTATCACCGATCATGTATTGTACATGATCGAACTGATGGAGTATTTAAGCAAGCTCGGCTTTCCCTTGCATGAGCAGCTTGGGAAAGATGCAATACTGAACTCGCTGCCCAAGTCTTATCTTTCATTCCTCACTCATTATAGAATGACAAAGCCTGAAGTAAACTACCACAGATTACTGGTGTTGCTTTAAAACTTTGAGAAGGATCACCAACTCCACAAGGAGTCGGTGAACTTAGTGGGAGGTTCATCTTCTGGTCCTTAATCCTTTGAGAAAGGAAAAAAGAATAAGAAGAAGAAAGTGAAGAAGGTGCAAGTTCAGGCTGGGACATCAGTGCTGGACCAGATCAGAAAGATCAAGCCTGATAAGAGTCAAACTGGATGCTTCTTTTGCAAGAAGCGGGGGCACTGGAAGAAGAACTGTCCTCAGTACATTACCTCCCTGGATCCGAACATGCAGAGAAAGAAGCAAGCTGTTGCTGGGCAAAATATTTATATGATAACTCCTTGTAATTTTTTTATTTGTGATATAACTGACTAGGTATTGGATACTGGTAGCCCTTACCATATTTGTAATTTGTTGCAGGGGTTGTAGGTCAGTAGAAGATTTGAGCAAGGCGAGAGGTTCCTAAACGTTGGAGATGGAAGACTAGTTTCAGTTCTAGCATTAGAAATCTTGAAACTTGTATTTAAGTCCCATACTATTGTTCTTAATGATTGTCATTTCTGTCTCAATTTTTTTTAAAATATTATTTCTGTAGGCCTTCTGGCCAAAAATGATTATAAAATTTAAATAAAGAAACAAGTTTGTAATATCATTATGAATGGTGTTACTATTTTTTGTGGACATTTGAATAATGGTGTGTATATGTTATCACAACCTGTTAAAGTAGTCTATTCTACTGGCAAGTACCCTAGATTAGATAGTGTATCAGATATCTACTTATGGTACTATAGGCTAGGTCATATAAACAAGTACAGGATAAATAGGTTAACTCAAGAGGAGATCCTCGAAGTCAGTAATTGTGAATCACTTCCAACCTGTGAGTCCTGTCTTCTTGATAAAATGATCAAGTCACCTTTTACTGAAAAAGATGAGAGAGCTATTGAGCTCGTGGGCCTAGTACATACTGATGTATGCGGGCCCATGAGCACAAATGCTAGATGTGGATATTTTTACTTTATCACTTTCACGGATGATCTATCCAGATATGGATATGTCTATCTGATGAAATATAAGTCGGATTCATTTGAAATGTTCAAACAATTTTGAAGTGAAGTAGAAAAATAAATTGGAAAGAGTATTAAAACTCTTCGGTCTGATCGAGGAGGAGAATACCTTTCTGATGAGTTTCTCACATATCTAGGAGAGAATGAGATTCTCTCCCAATGAACTCTTCCAGGAACACCACAGCATAATGGTGTGTCTGAAAAGAGAAATCAGACTCTGTTAGATATGGTCCGATCCATGATGGGTTTTGCCAGCTTGTCGATATCCTTCTGAAGATATACACTTGAATCGACTTGTTATCTGTTAAATAGGGTTTCAAGTAAGTCTGTAATTAAGACTCCATATGAAATATGGACAGGACGTAAGCCAGTACTTTCACACCTTAGGGTCTGGAGGTGCCCGACCTATGTCAAACAATTAATTACAGATAAATTTAAACCTAGGTCTGACAAATGCACATTCATAGGGTACCCCAAAGAGACCAAAAGATATTTTTTCTACCATGCTGATGAACAAAAGGTATTCGTTAGTCTTAAGGCAACTTTTTTAGAAAAGAAGTTCCTTAATGAAGGAATCGTTGCCTCTAAGGTTGAACTTAATGAAGTTCAACAAGTAGAAGGACCGACACCAATTGCTGAACCTGAGTCGGATTTGATTAGATCAGATCCGAAGCTCAATGTACTTGCACCATTAAGGCGATCCAATAGAGTACCACGTCAGTCAGACAGATACTATAGTTTCTTGATCCGAAACGGTGATTCCATCGAACTCGATGAGAATGATGAGGATCCGATCACCTATATGGATGTAATGTAGAGATCTAATTCTGAAAAATAGCTTGAAGTCATGAAATCTGAAATGGAGTCCATGAAAGTCGATGATGTATGGATATTGGTTGACCCACCTGAAGGGGTTAAATCCATTGGGTGTAAATGGGTCTTCAAAAGGAAGAGGGGCACAGACGGAAAGGTGGAGATCTATAAAGCCCATCTGGTTGCCAAGGAGTATCATCAACATTATGGTATTGACTATAACGAGACGTTCTCTCCTGTGGCATGCTCAAATCCATTTGGATAATGCTTACAATAGCTGCCCATCTGGATTATAAGATATGATAGATGGATGTAAAAATAACTTTTCTGAATGGAGAGCTGACCGAAGAGATGTATATGATACAACCTGAGAGGTTTACATCCACAGATGAGTCCAAGGTGTGCAAGCTTCAGAAATCCATTTATGGATTGAAGCAAGCTTCTCGAAGTTGGAACATGCATTTTGATAAGGTGATCAAAATATATGACTTCGTTAAGAACGGAGAAGAGCCCTACATCTATAAATTGATAAATGATCCAGTTGTGGTATTCTTTATCTTGTACGTGGATGACATTCTCTTAATCGAAAATGACATCCCCGCACTATAGGGAATAAAAATTTGGTTGTCATTATAGTTCTTCATGAAGGACTTGGATGAAGCATCCTACATTCTAGGGATGAAGATCTATAGGGATAAATCTAAAAGGATGCTTGGGTTATCCCAGTCCACGTACATAGACACTGTGCTGAAGAGGTTCAGTATGGAGAATTTTAAGAAGGACTATCTACCGATAGGTCATGGAATATCTCTCTAAGAAGGATTGTCCGACAACTCCTGAAGAGAGAGAGCATATGAGTAGAGTCCCATATGCTTCGATCGTGGGATCTATCATGTACATCATGATATGTACAAGGTAAGATGTGGCATACTCACTAGGAGTAGTGAGTAGATACCAATCTGATCCTAGAGAAAATCATTGAAAAGTGGTTAAAGCCATCCTTAAGTATTTGAGAAATACTAAGGACCAATGGTTGGTTTATGGCGAGTCAGATCTGAAACTTGTGGGGTTCACAGACTCCAGCTTTCAATCTGACCATGATGACCGTAGAAGCGTGTCGGGTTATATCTTTACTCTGAATGGTAGAGCCATCTGCTGGAAGAGTTTCAAGTAGCATACTATGGTAGACTCTATTTATAAGGCGGAGTACATCACAGCATCGGATACCGCGAAGGAAGCTGTGTGGCTGAGAAAATTCATCACCGAGCTCGAAGTAGCACCCTCTCTCGATGGTCCGATCCTGCTCTATTGCGACAGAACTGGTACTATTGCTCAAGCGAAGGAACCCAAAGCACACCAGCGGATGAAGCATATTTTGCGTCGCTTCCACCTGGATCGAAAGATCGTGGATCGAGATGACGTCGACCTTTAGACGATCGACGAAAAGGAGAACCTAGCTGACCCCTTCACTAAAGCCCTGGCAATAAAGGAGTTCGACAATCATAAGTCGAAGATGGATATTAGATACTGTGCCGAGTGACTTTAGGATAAGTGGGAGTTGTTGAAAAATATGTCCCAATAGTCAATCATCAACCTGTTGACGGTTGAGCAACCTTGTATTGTAATTGATTTGTTAATAAATAAAATATATTTTTGGTATTTTCATTACAAGTTTTCATCTTCTAATGAACTTCGTTGTTGTGACGAAGTCCTTAGAACTATTTAAGTTCGATAAAGAGAGAATTTTTCGATTAGTCCTTAAAACTGTTCACGACCAAATGATAGGCTATTAATAAGGACGACAGCTTCTATCGAGTATAGGTTGCTGTAGGCCATATGGATTGGTTGTCCTCTTAACCAAAAAGTGTGGAGACACTGGTATGGCATACAGGTGAGATGTAAGGGTACATCGTCATTGAATGTGACCATCTCCAGAGTATTTTGCTGTCGAGAATGTCTCTGATGGAATATAGGTATAAGTGTCCCTTAGATCTGAGATCGCCTCAATGACTTGCAAGCAACTCACTGTGCTTTGGTACTGGACTAACTGAATTTTTAATTCAGTGACGGAAGGCTTCTAGGCACAGTCAAGTACTTGAGAAGTCAGAGTGTGATCGAGATGGGATTGACCACTCCAAGAGTTGGAGAAGAATGAGTCGCTGTATTTCAATTTAGCAAAACTTTGGCCAGGGTAATCCATCAGATGGATTTGATATTTTGAAATACAATGTGGACAACCTGATCAGAGTTGACAGTTGAACTTTGAGGTGTCCTATGAGCATTTTGGTCAAAGAGATGAATTATATGAAAACTAAATCCGTATGGATTTTAAGGATGTTGTTCTACACATTCGACCTATCCGACCGTCGGATATCATTGCTAGATGGTCACTTTGATTGGTACAGAAATTTATTTCTATGCTACCGACTTAGGGTCGGACCTATGAGGTCACACACATTAGAGTTCACGATCCGATCGGATGGTTGATCAACGATTAAGAATTGTTCTAGGGTTAAACGATCAATACGATTGACATTTAATCTAGTGCAAGTGTTGTAGGAGGATCGATTAGCAATTCGATTGCTAATTGGCTTAATTTGATTAAGCCAATGGGATAAGATTAATTCTAATTGAATATGATTTAATTAAATTTAATTTGGACTTGATTGGATCAAGTCCAATTAGTTTATTGGATAAATTAAGTGCAAGAAAAAATTAGTCCTAGTTCAATTTGGACTTGGATCAACCTAATTTCTAATTCGATTAAAAAATTAAATCAGATTTAAATCTAATTTAATCTGATTAAATTATGTTCTTAATTGGGTTAAGATCTATTTTTATTGGGTTGATTTGGTTTTGTTTTGATTTGGTTTGAGAAACCAAATTTGAACAAGTCATAGATTGAATCCTAGTAAGACTAGGATTCCACCTTGCTCCACCTTAGCCCTCCACGTCCACTCTCTCTTATTTTGTGTGACAAAATATTCTCTCTCAGGCCTTCACGCATGCCCAAAGCTTTTCACTCTTTCTCTCTTATATAAAATATGGTTGTGGACCAAGTCAAAGTAGAAATTTATTTGGATTTCAAATTCTATGAGATAGAATTTTAGGATACCAAAATTTTTTTCTTATGGTACTGATTTTATCCAAATTTTTTTTGAAATTTTAATGGCTTTTATGGCACATATTGTGCATCTTTTGCTCGTGATCCATGACAGAAAAAGAAGGAGGGGGCACCCAAGAGTTGGGCACCTCTTGTCTTGCCTTGTTTGGATTTTTCTTAACTAGGTATTTGACCTAGACAAAGATTCTTCATATCTCTTTATTTAAGATAAATTTTTTTTTGAGATTTTTATGGATTATAGAGCATTGAGAGACCTTTTGAAAGAGTGTTGCAGCGTGGAGATATAATAGACACAAAACTATATATCTGGGTTAAGCAAAGAGAAGAAGAAGAGGATCTTATTCTAGAGTTGCTGAGTTCACCTCTTCTCTTCCTCCATCTGTGAGTTTTCTGAGAGTGTCGCACATCTAAAACTCCTTCTCTTACTTTTCATCTTTGGAAGAGTCCAAATCAAGAAGAAAGAGATATCTGATCGACCATCGAAGAAGGATTAGCACAGTACTAGCATGCTGTGCTAATTTTCTAGATTAGGACTTCTGATCGTGATCCGTAGGCTCGTATGGATGACTCTTAGAGGTCGGACGTATGTACAGCTCACAACATTAATTTAAGTCTGGATCAGTAAAGTTAGAACGTCTAACTTGTAAAGTAATAGATCTGATCTATTATATTTTACATACATTAGATATAGTATAGAAATATGTTGATATGATCAATTTGTAGTTCTTGCTCTTTATATTTTAATTTTTGATTTAATGTCATGTAATAATCATGTAATAGGATCTTAGATCTAGAGATTCTCTGATTTTATAAGATAAATTTTGATTTATTTTAGTCTTCCACTGCCTGATCTTGAAAAAATTTTAAGATCTAACCCTGAAACCCTAGATCTGGTTCCTTCATCAGGATCATAGTTTTTTTTTCCTTCTATTTTTTTTTCTTCTTCTTCTTTTCTTCCTTTTTTTCCTTCTCCTTCTTTGGCGGTGGTAGTGGTGATCAACACTAGAGGGTCGATGACACATGGTGGTAGTGGATGATAGAGTATAGCTGGCGGGGCAACAAACTGAGGAGAAAAATAAAAACAGACGAAATATGAGATTTACTTTGGTTTGCTATGGGCATTACGCCATGCACTGACAGCCATGATTTCCACTGTGAGAATTACAAAGAGGACCAAAGGAGCTTGACTGGAGGTCCATTGATTATTGGCTGGAGAAAGAAGAAAAATAGTACTAAAAGCAAAGGCAGGGGTGGCAATTATCAAAAACAGGGGTGATGTTCAATCTATTAAATCCAACCATTCTCAATGGAGATCTGGCCAACCATAGCAACCTTAGGTAGTGAATAAATGAGAAAGAAGAAGAACAAAAGCGAAGGTAGGGGTGGCAATTATCAAAAACAGGGGTGATGTTCAATCTATTAAATCCAACCATTCTCAATGGAGACCTGGCCAACCATAGCAACCTGAGGTAGTGAATAAATGAGGAAGAAGAAGAACAAAAGTTTAGATGTCTCATACCTTGGCTTTGGTGAGGTTCCATGGCTGGCACAATGATGGTCCAAGGAAAGAGAGAGAATTCAAAGAAACTATGAGGATCTTTAAATAGGAGTGGAGGCTAGGGTTCTTTTTAGCCTTTGATGGTTTTTTCCAAGTTCGACTCCCATAGAGAGTTGCTAAGGAAGGAGAATCCCATTAGGAATCTTCTTTCAACAAGCATTTTTTTTCCTTGATTCTTCTTCTAGAGAGCCTTTTGTTTTTGGATGGGGGCTGAACCTTGCTTCTAGACCGATCAAATGGATCAGGATCAATTTGCTATCAAACCCTAAAGGGCCTAAGTATTACAAAATTGGAGTCCCATAGCCTACACATCAAGTCCCTCCAAAATTCACAAACTTAATATATAAAAATATAGATTATTTTGTTTACATATAATTTAAAAAAATAAAAGAAGATCAAAATATATTTTCTTGATGAGGGTAAATTTAATTTCCAGCTGTTTGATTCATTGGAAAGAAAAATGGAGGAAAAGAAAAAGTTTTCCACCCTTTTGAAATGTTGAACCTTATACTTCAAGGTGCTTCTGTCAAAGAAATAGAAGGTTCCACCGGAGATGGAAGACTTTTTACCTTCCTTGCGGAAGAAGCACCTTGGAAAATTACATTTCCATGGAAAACCTAGTTAATTTTCAGTCCCTTCCATCCAAATCAAACAAACGTGGGTAGCTAGGACTTTCCGCAGTCAATTATTAGATATATTAACAAGACTAAACGGTTACGGCAAACTTGCGCGTGTTAGCCCCCCACCTTGTCCTCGTGGCCTAAAATAATCTATGTGTTACGTACGCGTGCCTGAATGGTGGCTCAGAAGGTGCCATTTGTTTACTCCATTCCCCCAATCGAGGTCTTGTCTCGACAGTAGTCAAATACGGCCATAGAATGTGAACTAACGACAACATGAGGAACAGCCACCACGTCCACACCCTTCAAATCGCAATAACGCATGGAAAAAGAAAAAAGGGATCCCATGAAACCTAACCATCTAACCACCAGTTAACCACGCTACAAGGGAAAAACTCCCTCTATAAATACCAAACCACTAGTCCCTCGTACCATCACACACATCTTCTACCCTTCCCTCTAATAGCTCTCTAGATCTTGTGCTGTCATACCACCATGGCTTCAAAGACTTGCTTCTCTATTGTGTTCTTCCTCATTGCGCTCATGTTCTTAAGCCACAGCAGGGCTCATGCAGCTCGCCTGCTGCTGCAAACTCCAGAGGCACCAACCCTGCCCATGCCCACATCACCACTGATGCCGGGGGTGCCAACTCTGCCCAAGCCCAAACTGCCGCCAATGCCCGGCGTGCCGACTCTTCCAAAGGGAACATTGCCTCCAATGCCTAACGTTCCACCTCTTCCAAAGCCAACTTTGCCACCGATGCCCAACTTGCCGCCTCTTCCAAAGCCGACTTTGCCACCGATGCCCAGCGTGCCGACTCTTCCGAAGCCCACATTGCCGCCGAAGCCTGCCGTGCCAGGCATGCCCAATGTTGCACTGCCACCAATGCCAAAACTGCCTCCGATGCCTTCCATCCCAAAAGTTCCGTCCATTCCAAAGATTCCTGCTCGATTCCTCAACCCACCCCGGCCCCGTGGCCTTTAAACCATGAGAGCCATTTGGATTGGTGTCGAGTTCGATTGGTGTATTAGTATGAGTGTATGACAGTATGACATAGAGAGTCGTTATAGAAGCTGGTTGACCTTTTTGATCGGCTTGGAATAATAGCACAGGATTATATATATATATGTAGTTGTGAGTATACTTCCATTGTATTGTATGCTTGAGTATGGATTTAGTATCATCATATAATAAATGCTTTGATTTTTATTATAAGAAGGAAAGAGAAGATATGACTAGGTTTGCGGTGGTATCTCCTTTTTGTTTGGTTTATTTTTTCTTTTTGTTTCATTCAAAAACGTTAATTTGCTCTTTGGTGGATGCGTTTCATACGAGAAAATAACCTTGGTTAACTTGAATCTTGTGGAAAATGAGATAGAATATTTTATTCTGAAATCCTGATGTTGTGAGCAAAGATTGGAAAAATTATATCCTATACTTGGTGTGCTTAGTTGTATACTAGGCCTACGTGCACATACTAGCCACCTCAGCATTGGGAGAAAAAAAAAAGGAAGTTGAGGATTTGTTTCCTTTTTATTGAAACCACCCATCGCCCCCACCATCCTTTGCCAGAGATTGGATCTATGGCATCATGCCGCTAACCGCCATTCCCCATCCCCTGCTGATGATTCTGTCTTTACAATCGAGATGGATCCACTCTTTCTCTCTTTTTTTGATCGAAACATTAGTGGCAATCGAATCCACTCACTATCGAGATGGTGGAATCAATGGTAATCTTAGGAGAGACAAGCTCAAGGCCATCGGGTTCAATTGGATCCACTCATCTTCGAGATGGTGGAATTGATGGTGATCTCAGCAAAGATAGCCTTAAGGTTGCAAGATACCATCAGTAGTTATGATGGCATGTGGGTGTAGGATAGTCTGCTGCCTAATTTCTTTTTTGATCTTCAAGACGTAAGAAAACCAGCAAACTCCTCCATGAACATGAATCATGAAGGGGAGATCATTGATGGAGGTTTACCGGAGTGTCCAGCAATAAAAGAAGTGATCCAATCTGCTGCATTGTTCATCTCTTGATAAATGTACTAAATATCTAGGAAAGACTATCCTCTAAAACATATAGATGGGAAGAACTTAGAGATGGGTTCTAGAGAAAAATGGTTCAGAGAACTTAAAGAGAGAAACCTCCTCTGCCTCTCCAATCTCTCCGCTCAAAATGTCGGCCATCCCAATTGGACTCCCCACCCATATCAATTGAAAGACCTCCAACTCAAGCCTCTAGAGATAATAACCAACCCTCCACTAGTTCAAAGCACCTATCTCCCCACCATCACACGCCAACCTCACCTACCAAAGCACACAGTGCCAAAAAAGACTACCATTCCAACCTACACCCCCAACCTCTACCACCCCATAACAAACCAATTTTAAGCAAGTGCCCTAAAAATAGAAAATAATTTTTGAAGCACACCCCCCTTGCCTGGTCGTACCAAACAAGATGTGTGGGTGACCGTCACCCCTCATCCAAGACCATAGCACCCAACAACCCCTACCTTGTTTCATTTGCCTCGTAACCCTGAGCATTGGTGGTGGTGCCCAGCTTCTTAGGTGGAGGTGTCGGAAAAAAGATGGGGCATCATAAAAGATTGCAGAAACCATACCTATGCTAACATGTTGAAAGGTGACTGCCTCCCCACCGCTTCATTGAAAGATAGGAAATATCTTCACATCCCCCACTCCCACATACAAGGGATAGCCATGTTGAAAGGCACCATTAGCTCACATCCAACCAACCTATAGCCTCAACCTTTCAGACCTCTTAGATAGCTATGGTCCCCCTCGCCCTGCTTAAAGCCTGGCCTTCTCCCTTTAAAAAGAGTCTTTGCTTCAGATGTGGAAGCTCTAACTATTGGAAAGGATCCCTCATGAGTGTGGATTACGGATTCCTCGTCCAAGATCGCTAATCCAGATAATAATGTTGATATTGCAACAAGAAGGAAGAAGAGATATAAAAAGGATACAATCAGATACATGGATCAACCCAAGGCTTATCTCCATGGAGCATGCAAGCTTTATTATGAAAAAAATAAATACAAGAGGAGATCATATACTCTTAACTCTCATACATCAATCTCTCTCTCAACAACAAGCATAAATAATCCTTTACAATGCTCTCAGAACCTCTAAGAAAAATCCCCTGCCACTCACCAAGATCCTCTGCTCGCTCCTTTGTTTCCACAGGCCATTAGGCCTCTTTCAAAGGCCCAAAATTTAGTCCTAATCGAAATTCTGACTCCTGTTAGGACTTAGAAACTATTCTGGCTATTTGATCAAGTTTGCATCAAATTCTGACTATCTGATCATGTGAAACAACCTCAGATCGCATTTTCAACCATCAAATCATGCACATCTATGCGTGGACCATGGTGGACCACATGAACTCATGCCCTGGACTGTGACTCTGCCCTCCTGGACCATGCGGTGGACCATGACCCATGCCGGGCCACATGTGCTGGCCCGCGCATGCTGTGGGCCGCGTGCTATAGGCTGTGCACTATGGGCCTGGGCATCCATAGGCCGAGCTTACGGTCTTGTAGATTTTGGTGCCTGCATTTATGGGCCTGATCTACTGGGCTTCTCCATCTAGGGCTATTGTTGGTCGAATTCAAGGTACCAAAATCCAATAATTTTTACCTCGACTCGATATTCAACCTTCATATAACTTTGAGAGCTTTTGGATGATCTCACCCCTATGTCCTGAGGCATATGTCTGGTTGCTCATGGGTGAAAAAATATGAAAGTCGAGCCAAGTCGCTTGATCCCATCTCCATCATATGTTGTGATCTATCATATCTGAGACTTGCTTGGGATACCCTCCTGTGGTAATAAAAATTTTACTTTGGGACGTCGCCTGTCATCTTTCAGAGTTTTCCATCTTGTGCCTAATCCACCTGTACTTGAAGCTCCATCTCATTCTGAGCTCCCAATGGATCCTTAAGCTCCATTTCATACTGAGCTTCCTACCAAGAGATAATATCCTCCATATTTTTTTTTCAACACAATCCTACTATCGCATAAAACCTTCAGGATTCCATCATTAGCTCTCCACCTATAGTTGTTTAAATCTAGTTAGCTTAGTAAAATTAGATTATTCCTCAAATTAGATATATATCGGATCTCATCCAATTTCTTCACTACTCCATCATGAGTCTGTAAGCTGAAGTCCCAATGTCCTTGATCACACAGCTTGATCTATCCGACAGATGAACAGTACCCTCACTACTCTCTAAGAAGTCAAACAGCTTCTCTCTGTAATAAACATGATGCGAATATGAAGAATCAAAAGTTCACTGTGGAAAAGAAGTAGATACCTCATTTGATATCAGAAGAACATCATCACTTTCTTTAGTATTGCTATCTTAGACCATCACTATAGTAGCACTCGTCTGATCTCTGAGCTGTGGACAATCTCTAACTCGATATTCCAACTCATCACATTTGTAACATCTGATCTTACTGTAGTTTCTTGACTTGGACTTAAACCAGGACCACCCATCTTATGATCCTTTGCCCCTTTATCCTCTACCACCACCATCTCCAGTCATTGCCATAGCTGAGTCTCCATCTGAACTCAAAGCTTGATTCTTATTAGGATTTAGTGCCTCAAATTTGATCTATTGGAGAAAAATTCAAAATGAAAAATCCCGTAAGAGAAACCATGATGCAGAGGAGCCCAAAATGCAACACATGATGATGCGAAGGCTTAGAGATGCAGTACATGCAGGCCCACAGCAAGATGGGGCCCACAGGCATGTGCAGGCCCGTGGGATGCATGGATGCTAGCTAGCACGGGCACACGGGCATGTCAGCCTAGCATGAGTGCACAGGCATGTGGCCCAGCACAGGCGCATGGGTGCATGGCCCAGCGTGGGTGCCCAGGCATGCAGGTGTGCATGTGCAGCCCAGCATGGGAGTTTAGGCATGGTCCATCGTGGACTGCATGGGATGGCATGGTCCACACGAGCTCCATAGACTGACCCAGTCCATGGTTCAAAAATCATGGCTCACGGCTATTCTTTGCATGATCAGATGGCTGAGGAGTGATCCAGATGATGTTTTACACAATCAGAGGGTTCAAGTGGCTTGCGATTATGATCAAATGGCTAGAAACATTTCTAAGTCCTAATAAAGGTTGTATTTCGATCTATAGAGGGTTTTAGGCCCTTTATCAGGGGCAGACAGGCCAAGAGGCAGAGGAAGTGCCCTATGGAGCAGAGAGGAGTCGGCAGTGAGCACTTAAGAGGTAGAGGAGCTGTGGAGAGAGCCGAAACAATAGCTAGAGCCTCAGGTGGAGTCAGCAGAGGGTCTCCTTGGATTTTTTGTGAGAGCTTTTGTAAGGAGTGAGAGGTGAGAGCTTCTTGTTAAAAGAAAAAGATTTATAAGAGTTAAGAGTGTGTGATCTCTTCTTGTAACTATTTTCTTCCATAGTGAAGCCTTTGCATGCTCTGTGGAGGTAGAGCTTGATCTAATCCACATATTTGATTGTGTTCTAATTTTATTTCTTCTTTCTTTCTACTGCAACAAGTGGTATTAGATTCTCAAAAATTGGTATCAAAGCTAGGTTGGTTTCAGAGTATATAATTGGTATAAGAGCCAGGTGATCTCGAAGTGCACAATTGGTATCAGAGCTAGGTGGTACTGGAGTGCATGGTTATCTAGGTTGTGGCAGTGTTGATCAAGCTTGAAGAAGATGGAGAAGTTGGGCTCAATTAAGGTGGAGATCAACTGATATAATGGGAAGAGCAATTTCTCTCTATGACAAGCGAGGGTGAAGAATGTGCTCATCCAATAGGGATTGATCGATGCTCTCTTGTACGAGAAGAAGTCGAGTATGATGGAGGTAAAAGATTGGAGGTGGCTACAAATATAGATGGTGAGTATGATCTGCTTGTACTTAACAGATGATATGATGATCTATGTATTTGGCTAGACTTCTTCGACGATGATGTGGACAAAGCTCGAGGAGATCTGCATGATGAAGTCACTCACCAACATACTTTTTCTCTAGAAATAATTCTACCAGTTACAGATAAGCGAGAGACAGAGCATGCAAAAGTATCTTAGCAACTTTCAATAGATTCTCACTGATCTTCTCAATGTTGGTGAGAAGGTTGAGAAGAAGACCAGGGCATTGGTCTTGCTTTTGTTGCTTTCCTCTTCTTTCGAGTCATTGGTGACTACCTTCTAGTGGAGAAGAGCACCATCAAGATGGAGAAGGTTACTTCTATACTACTCCAGAATGAGATTCCCAAATGGGAGAACTGAGCTTCGAGTTTAGGTGGTGATTTGACTTTGGTGATGATTGGAGGTGGTGGTGGCAGAAGACGATGCGACAAAAGATCGCAACGTGGGTGGTCCAAGTCCAGATCGAAGGATTCGAACAAGATCAGGTGCTATCAATGTGATGAGTTGGGGCATCAAGTCAAAGATTGCCTGCAGCTCAAAGATCGGATGAAGGCTACAGTGGCAATGGTAGGTAGTGATATAAAAGAAAGTGATGATGTTCTTCTAATGTCAGATGAGCTATCTACTTCTTTCCCCGAATAAATTTTGGATTCTACTTGTTCGCATCATGTTTATTATAGAGAGGAGCTATTTGACTCTCTAGAGAGCAAGAGGGTACTGTTCATCTATCGAGTGGATCGAGCTATGAGATCAAGGGTAGCGGGACTGTCGGCTTACAGAGTCATGATGGAATAGTGAAGAAGTTGGGTGAAGATTGATACATACCCAGCTTTAAGAATAATCTAATTTCACTGAATAGACTGGATTCAAGCAGCTACAGGTGGAGAGCTGATGATCAAATCTTGAAGGTCATGCGTGGCAGTAGGTGTTAGATGTATGCCCTAGAAAGCTAATTGTTGGCTGATACATTTATATTTTCAGGACTTGCATTTGTACTTATAAAATTTTTATTATTAATAAAAAACTTTTTCATTACTAATCATATTTATGAATCTATGATTTATTCTAAAAATTAAAAAAGATGATTTTGTATATTCTCAAGGTATTGAGAATTTGAGACATACATTATTAGTGGTTAGTTTCTTAATACTTTCGATCAAAGGATCGTCATAGAGGACAGTGATCAATTCATTTAAGATCGATGCATGGATCACCTTCCTTCTGGATAGATGAGTCTTGAGTCTGCGATATAGGGACATTGAGGTGAGAGTGCAGGTGGTTATTAGAGAATAACTTGCACTGAGCATGACCAACATAAGAAATCATTTGGATGTCTACTCATTCGTTAGTGATCTTCTCAATGCTACAGTGGTATGAGTGGTCCTTTAACCTGCGATGCATTAACTGTTCATAGCGAGGCTACTGAGTTTGATTGCATATTTTCTTGATCCCTAGCCATTAGGGTCATTACTGTGTATGTTAGCTACAGTAGATTTAAATTTACTGTTAGAAGTAGGATTCATCTAGATGGAATCTATCGATCTTGATAGAAAAGAAAAAGTCTTATACGATCCGTGAGACTAAGTTCAAAAAGTCTTTGGCCAAAGTAAGTATGAATATTGAAAAAAAAAATTTCATGAGATTCACATGTGAACTCGAGTCGAGTCAATCTTTCATATGACTAATGATAGGGTTTGACGAATTCTCCATGATCTCTGTCTAGTCAAAACTCATGATAGAAGGACTGAATCATATGATAATTATACCTAAAGATTCATACTTTTATTTTGCTGGATTATCACTACATATTGCGAGGTATCGATAGTAGATTATGAGACTTATCAAGTATTGTCTTGATGATTGATGATCCTCGAAGGGCAGCATTGGAATTGATTCGATCCATCGAAAAGAGTTTTGATGATATTGTGATAGAGATCATAGTATATCTCACTATCGATAGAATAGAACCTATAAGAGCACACACAAAAGAGATTCTTGTCTGATTAGATGGTAGATTAACGATTATGAATTGTTAATGAATAAAATTATCAATGTGATTGATGATTAACTTTATGCAAAAGTTGTAATAAAATAATTTATTAAGGATTAATAAATTATAGAAAGATTAATTAGTAATTGAATTAATAATTGACTCAATTTAATTGAACAAAGAGGTTTGGGTCAAGTCAAATTGAATTAGATTCAGTTTGACTTGAATCAGATTTGACTCAATTGCAAAGAAGATTAGTTTCTAATTTGATCAGGACTTGGACTCAATTAAATCCTAATGTGATTAGGATTTGATTAAGATAATTAGGTGCCTAATTGGATTGGATTTATCTATTTGTTTGGGCCTAACCATATGTGATTTGGTTAAGGAACAAATAAGGAAACATAGAGTCTAGATAAGAATGGACTCTTTCTCCCTTGCGCCACCCTTTTTTGGATGCCACCTTTCTCATTACTTTTTAGTTTTTGCATGAATGTTTTCATGCTAATCTGAAGGTTTGTCACCCCTCTTACTCCATGCCTAATATGGATTAAAATCTAGTTTGGATTTCAGATCAAAATTGTTTTGAATTCAAACATGATAAGCCCTAATCCTTTCCCTTTTAAAGAGTTTGGTTTTATCTAAATACTTTGCAATGCCTACCATAAGAAGGGTTCATTTTTTGTGTTGAATCCTATCAGGTTTTTACCATGAGAAACTTCCCACGAGTTGGTTAGTGTGAAAAGGAGGTGGGGCATGGGTTTTAAAGGGTGGTCAGCCTGCTTCTTGGCATGTAGAAAAAATCCTAGGGTTTCTAGGATTTGTGTATTGGGTTTGGAAAGAAATATAAGAGAGAAAAGAGTTTCTCCTTTTCATCTTCTTCCACTACTTCTTAATCCTCCTAAAAGCTTTCTTCTTCATCTTTGGAGGAGTTTGAGAGATTCAAAGAAGGTATTAGATCAGCCATTAAGAGGAAAGTCTGCAAGGGAGCTAGCACCCCGATGACTTCGACAACCTCTGATCGGGCAAAGCACCTCGTGTGGATACTTGTAGAGGTTGGGAAATTGTGTGGCTCGAGGAACCTCATCAAATCCATGGATCATTAGTTGTGGTGTATTTCGACCCGTGCAAAGGTGAGATCTGATCTCAACTCGCATAGTAGATACGATCTGCTAGTAGATGTGATCTACACTATATAGATATGATCTATGATTTAATTTTTAAATTACAGTATATCATAAGATCCATGATCAGATAGTTTTCAGATCTGATCTGATGCATATTAGATTAAAAAGTTTAATCTAGATTTGTTTCGCTACGTGCTTGATCGAAAAAATTTTTGAACTACATGCATAAAACTACTGATTTCTAATAGTGGTATCAGAGCCACTGGTTCAATCTTGATATGCGTAAATTTGAACTCTGATTTGCAAAAATAAAATCCAAATTAATTTCATGTGTTAAACATCATTCTGAGATAAGGTTGTCCTGGCATAACTTGGTTATACTGAAAGATTATCCTAGAATGATGTAGAATATCATGGTTTAGTAGATCTAAAAATTTTTATATCTTATGCTTGACATATTATAATTATTTTAGATCTAAAATTTATTTCAAATTTGAAATGAATTTGTTCTTCTATAGATTTGAATTTAGATTCAAATCTGAAGTTCACATGTCATGCTTTGTTCAAATCTGATCTCGTTTTCAGATCTGAAATCATATCTAATTTTAAAATTAGAATATAAAAATTCTGCATCATGTTCATATATGAGATATGTGTGGACATATATAGATCTGAATTTACAATCATATATATGATATATGTTCCATGAGTAGATCTGAATTATTGTTTATATATGTGTTATGTGAAAGATAATCTGATCAAAAATTAATAGATTATATATTTTGATATATTAGATTAAATTTCTAGAAGTAAAAGATCCTAGATGTATATAATACATGTTTTAGATCTAGATTTTTATACATATATTGATATGTATTTTTGATTAGTTTTAGATCAGAAAATATTGTATATGATACATAGTTTGTACACAATTGATCTAAAACTTAATTTCTACAAAATTTTAGATCTAAAATCATAGGATCTATTTGCATAAAATCTTAAAATTGTGGCTGGCATGCTTGTCTAGTCGACTCAGATTTAGTTCGACTCAACTCAAGTCCTTGACAAGTCGACTCATCCTTATTGGAGTCGACTTGAGACCTTGGTGGGTCGGCTCATTTTCATATGAGTCAACTCAATCCTACAGGTGTGGGCTTACAATTTTTGTTCATCACAAACGAGTCGGCCTAAGTTTCAAGGTGAGTCAGCTTCTGTTGACAGCAAAAATTACATGTGATGTAGTCTAAATTAGTTTAGATTAAAAATTATTTTGGCATCTAAATTAAAGTCATATTCATTATGTACTTAATTAAGCATTAAAATTTAAAATTAAAAGATCTAAAATTATGAATTTAAAATTCAAAATTCAATTGCATAAAACATGGGTTAAGGATATGGATAGCTCAATTAGGTCTAGTTTGAACGGTTGATCAAACTGAATCAAAAGTTGATTAGGATTGGATCAAAGATATTTACGACCAACCTAATTAGTTGTAGTTTGATCGGATCGATTAACAGTCACATGTTATCGATCAACTTAAGACCTGATTTGGCTCAGTGATTCGAGCCTAGATTAATAGGTAAATCTGATCGATTCTAATCAATCAATTTGGTGTCTAAGATAAGTACATAGATGGCAGTTATTTAATTGATTCTATTATCTGACCTAGTCAATTCATTGGTGTCTAACAAAAGCAACGAGAGGACCCCCACACATCTTAACTTATCTGACCATTTTAGGATATTATGTTTTGAATTAGGTTATTTGATTTACTTGAGCTAGCCCATAACACTAGATTAGTCATAACCGTTATGATTAATTAAGGATGAGATCTGAACTTAAATTTTCTCAATCAAATATTAAGTTGAGCAATCTTCCATCATTGTAGAGATATGGGTGCCTTTCTGGCATTGATCGTTCTCGACTAGTTACAGTGGTTCGATTGTATCGGAGAGGCACAACTACTCTACTGGCATTCAATATCCTGAGGTGGAGATGGGGTTGGACCCAATAACTATTAGGCGAGGGACTTAATGACGGCTTTGCACCCATTGGCGAATGGTAGGTCTGACTTAACTATGAAATATATCAATAACTATTAAGTGAGGCCACAAAACTTAGAGACTGAACATGCTGCATCTTACTTAGTGAAGCAATGGATAAGGTGTTATCCATTCATTGGTTCATGTGTTATCAATAACTGTTAGGTAAGGTGCACATGGATCAGTGGGAGCACAATACCCACTAAAAACTGATCGCGTATAGGTTTCTGATTCTCCACCCGAGAAGTGTGGAAGATTTGTAAAAATAGTAGAAGCCTTGTTTGTTTTTAAAGTCCCTAGAACAAACATTAACCAAGTACAAACATGTAATTTGAACTGTTCTCTCTATAGATTACCATATCGAGTTCTAACCCACCAGCTCAAATCTTAGACACCAATAGGTTGATCGAGTCCAATCACAATGACCAGTTTAGGAACTTGGGATTAGATCTCAGTTATGAGAAATTAACTCATGTCCTCAACTAGAATGCACCTTCTGAAGGCATGCTTGATTTGATAGTAATTGAAACTAATCTAATGATTTTCTTTTCTTCTAGTTGGATTCTAGATTTTGATTTAAGTGCACACTTGTACACTTCTATACAAGATCTAAAAAAAGTTAGAGGGCTGAAACAAGATGAGATTACTCTTCAAATCGACAATGGGGTAAGAGTTGCTGCTGTAGCCATTGAGACCTACTCTTGCGATTACCGTTAAGATTTAGTTTAATATTAAAGGATTGTTTATGTACCTTTGACTAGTAGAAATTTAATTTTTGTATCTATACTGGTGCAGGATAATTACAACTTTCATTTTAAGAAAGACTTGTGCATAATTTATTTTGAAAATAGATGTATTGCACACACCTATATGATAGATGGTCTTTATCATTTGCATGTAGATGCAAGTGTTAATATGAATGAGTAAATAAATACCATAAGATCTAAGAGATCTACAGATAGGATTAGCTAAAAATATTTATGACACTTTAGACTAAGCCATATTGAAGAGGACAGACTTAACAAATTGGAGAAAGATAGCCTTCTTGAGTCATTGACTTTTGAGTCTTATCCCGTTTGTGAATTCTGTCTTGAAGAAAAGATGACTAAACTGTCTTTTGTAAAACAAGAAGAAAGGACCACCAAGATATTAGTCCTGATGCATACTGATGTGTGCAGTCCATTCGAAGTACAGACTAGGGGTGGCTATCTCTACTTCATAACCTTTATCGATGATTACTCTCGGTATGGTTTGGTATATTTGATGTATCATAAGTCTGAGACTTTTGAAAAGTTCATAGAGCTCAGACATGAAGTGAAGAGACAAATTGAAAAACCATAAAGATTCTTCGATCAGATTGAAGAGAAAAATACTTTAGTGGAGAATTCTGGACCTATCTTAAGGAAAATGTTATAATCTTATAGTGGACACCTTAAGAGATACCTCAGGTCAATGGGATATTCGAAAGGAGGAATCCGATCTTATTAGATATGGTCTGATCTGTGATGAGGTTCATAGATCTTTTCATTTTTCTGTAGGGACATGCGTTACTTTTTATGATTCACCTTTTGAATCCCTCTAAATTTGCTCCTAGCACACCATACAAGTTATGGCATGATAAGAAGCCAACTCTTGGTTATCTTCAAATTTGAAAATGTCCAGTCTATGTCAAGCGACAGCAGGTAGACAAGTTAGAGGCTAGATCAATTAAGGCTCATTTTATAGGGTATCCTAAGAAATCTATGAAATACTATTTTTATCTTTCTGAGGAATACAATATGATTGTGAGCTGTCATGTCATCTTTTTGAAAAAAGAGTTTATCCAAGATGGAAGTAGTGGAAGGAAGATTGAGCTCAAAGAAAAAATTTTTGAAGAGCATCGAGTCCAAGAACTTGAATCCAGTTATAAGCTAGTAGATGTGGTACCTCCTCCATCTCGTAGATCAAGTAGGATCTTCTATCCTCCTGAAAGGTACTTGGTATACTTACAGAAGATTTAGAAGAAGCATTCCTTGTGAGAGATAAGGACATCAGAAATGATCCCAAGACCTACAATGAAGTGATGTTAGATGTAGACTCCAAAAAATGGAAGGAAACAATGAAGTCAGAATCAACTCTGTGCATTCCAATTAGGTCTGGACCATAGTAGATCTACTTGAAGGTATTGTACCTATTAGGTATAAATAGATATACAAAAGAAAAATTGGATTAGATGGTAAGGTAGAGACCTATAAGACAAGGCTGGTAGCGAAAGGTTATAGTCAACATAAAGGCATTGACTATCAAAAAATCTTTTCATCAGTGACTATGCTGAAATCTATCTGAACTTTGCTTGCTGTTGTAGCTTACTATAATTATAAAATCTGGTAGATGGCTATGAAAACTGTCTTCCTAAATACACATCTTGAAGAAGATATCTATATGAAGCAACCTATAGGTTTCACATTCAGTGATAGTAATCACAGGGTCTGCAAGTTGCAAAGATCCATATATAGACTTAAGCAAGCATCTCTGAGTTGGAACACTTATTTTAATGATGTGATCAAATCATTTGATTTCATCATAAATGAGGAGGAACCATGTACATACAAAAAGGTCAGTGAGAGTGCTGTCATATTTCTCACATTGTACATAGATGATATCCTCTTGATTGAAAATGATATTTGTTGGAATGCGTAGGTGTTTCATGCATGTATTTCAAAATTTTTTCAAAAAAATTACAGTGAAAGATAACTAGATTAATCAAATTAATTTAACATGCATATGATCTAATCAACAAATCAACCTACTTTAAGATCTATGATATGATATGTTGTATATAAAATCTAAAAAAAAATATTGAAGATAAAATCAGTATGCATGCATGTGAGCAGTAGATCACATCTACTTCTAATCTGAGTTCAAAACTTGATACCTGAGCATAGGATGATGATCTCTACTACTGATAGATATGGTAGAGAGGATCCTTGATGGTTGCTCACAGCCGCATATGCATCTGGCCTCTACGAAAAATCCACTCGAAGCTCCGATCTGATCGATCTTTTCAGGAGTGCTAGCTCACATTAAGATCTTCTTCTTAGCCAATCTGGATCATTTTTTTAAATCTCTAGAACCTTGTCAGAGGTTGAAGATGAACTTCTAGAGGAGATGAAGAGGTGAAAGAAAGATAAAAAAAATAATTTTTTTTTAATTTATTCTCTCTTTCCAAACCCCTAGAACCAAAAATTTGATATTCAGATTTTTGCTCACACCCCAAGAGAGAGGACCCACCTCTCTATTTTTCACGTCATGAACTATACCCAAACTTTTTTTACATGAAGATCTCTCTTCTGGTATCTTACACACATAAAAGAAACCAGAAAAGCCCCTTTTATAGGCGTGTAGGGAGGTGGGGTGAAGAGTTTTAGTGATCTTGGACTCTTACAGGATTCTGCCTCCCTTCACAATTCTACATCTCAAAATATATCAAAAAAATATAGGATACTTTTTTCTATATTTTTTTATGATAAACTAGTTCTCCAACTAATCTCTCACAAAAAATCTCTTCAAAATGTTACACATATAAGGATAAAAAAATTTATTGGTGTGGAGAGATTGATTTGGATGAAAACAGATTCTCTTAATAAAAAATATTTTGAAATCTAATTTTAAATTTTTTTTTATCAAAATTAAATTAGATTTAAAGAGAAGGAAAAAAACTCTTTTGTGTGAAAAAATCTCACACAAAACAATTTTGTGCACGGAGATATATGGCATGCCAATTGGGTTGGCACAAGGGAGAAGAGTGTTATTCCAATAAGGACTCTTAATTTCCTTATTTGAATCCAAACCAAATCACATCTGATTTTGCCCAAATAAAATATATGAAATCCAATCTAATTATATTTATAAATTTTTAATCAAATTTTGATCAAATTAGAAATTGATTGAATCAAAATTCTAATCAAATCAAGGATAATTCTCCCCTAGCGATTAGGTCATCTCATAACTTAATCAGATCAAACCTAATTGAATCTAATTGAATTAGATTTTATTTAACCCTCTTTGCTTAATCAAATTGAACTAATTAGCAATTTAATTATTAATTAATTTTTTTATTAATTTATTAATACTTAGTGAATTAATTTATTATAATTTTTATATAAGATTAACCATCAATCGAATTAATAATTAAGCCCTTGAACAATTCTCAATCGTTGATCAGCCACATGATCAGTCAAAATTTTTTTTTGAGTGTGACCCTATAGGTTTGAATCTAAGCTGGTAGCACAAGAGCACCTTCCTGAATCAATCGATGTAACCATCTGACAATGATGACCCGACGTCCAGATAGGTCAAATGATGGTGAAGCAACATTCAAGAACCTATTGACGTATGGTTACTGTATAATTCATCCCTTTGATCCTAATGCTCGAGTATAACTCAGGATTTAACTGTCAATTCTAGATAAGTCATCTATATTATATTTCAATCTTTTTCAAATCTATCACATGGATTATCTGGGCCTAGGGTTTGCTAAATTGAAATACACTGATGCATATCTCCTACTAATTTAGAGGGGTCAATCCCATCTTGACTCACGCACCGACTTGATAAGTACTTGACTGTACCCAGAAACCTTCCATCACTGAATTAAAAACTCAGTTAGTCTGGTATCAAAGTACAGTGAGTTGCTTGTAAGTCACCATGGTGATCTCAGGTTGGAGGGACACTTATACCCATATCCTTCGTGAGCTACCCTTGACAACAAAGTGCTCCATAGTTGGTCACGTTCAGTGATGATGTACCCCTACATCTCACCTAGATACCTTACCAGTATCTTCATATCATTTGGTTACAAGGACAACCAACGTATATGACACACAATGACCTACACTTGATATCGCTATCATCCTAGTAATAGCGTATCATTTGATCGCGAACTAGTTTAAGGACTACGTGATAAATCCTCTTTTATCGATCAAAGTAGTCCTAAGGACTTCATCATAACATAGAAGTTCATTAGAAGATATAATCTTGTGATGAAAAATATCAAATAACTTTTATTATTGATCAATTCATATATATTTATAATCAGTGCAATCATCCAACGATTGGCTTTTGGACACAATTCCCAACAACTTCTACTTGGACTAAAACCAATCAATATAGTATCATATACCCATCTTCGATTTATTATATCAGAACTCTTAGATACTGAGGTTTTAGTAAATGGGTTGGTCAAGTTCTCCTTTCTATTGATCTTCTAAAGATTGACGTCATCTTAACAGATTTCTTGAATAAGGTAGTAGCAATGCAGAATACTTGGTAAGCTAATAGGACTTCGGCTCCTTGGCATGAGCTATGGCTCCAGTGCTGTACAATACAGCAAGACAATCATCGAAGGATGCCACTCTTAGTTTGTCAGTGAATCTGTACAATCACATAGCTTCCTTATAAGCATCGAATGCTGCAATGCATTCTGCCTCACAATTTGAATTTGACTATATTTTTCTGCTTGGAACCTTTCTAGGAGATTACTTCATTATTTAGGATAAGGATGTATTCTGACACGTTCTTGTTATTATTATATTCAACTAAAAATTAGAATCAAATTTCACATGTTTCAAGTTAAATTCTTCATAATCGAGTTATCAGTCCTTAGTATTTCTCAAATACTTAAAGATAACCTTCCAGTGATTCTCACCCAGACTTGCAAGTATCTACTCACTACCCTAGTGAGTATACCATATCCGGTCTCATACATGATGTACATGATAGAATAAATTCTACTCATAAACACCCTATATATCTTGGACTAAAAAAACTTAAGTAGCCTCTTAGATCTATCTCTATGGATCTTCATCCCTAAGATGAGAGATATTTTTCCTAAAGTCCTTTATGGAGAATAATAATAACAGCAAAATCTTTATTCTTTATAATGTAAGGAATGTCATTCCTGATTAAGAGAATTTTATTCACATACAAGACAAGAAATATACTCATAGAACTATTAACCCATTTGTATTTGCAGGGTTCTTCTTCGTTCTCAACGAAGCCATGCATTTTGAGTACTTATCAAAATGCACATTTCAATTCTAAAATATTTAGCATTGCTATAAGAGAAAATATCTCGTTATGATCAATACCATAATGTTGACAATATCTTTAGGCAATCAGATGAGCTTTGTAGATCTCCACCTTCTCATCTGCGCTACTCTAATCCTATTGGAGATCCACTTATACTGTATAGACATTATCCCTTCGAGTGGATCAATGAGTGTCCATACACCGTTGACCTTCATGGACTCCATTTCAGACCTATGGCTCCAAGCTATTAATCAGAATCGAATCTCTGTATGGCATCCATATAGGTGATCAAATCCTTGTTGTTCTTATCGAATTCAATAGGATCATGTCCCAAACCTAGATACTAAAGTATCTATCCGATGAACATGGTACTCTATCAAATCTTCTTAATAGTACCTCTACAATGGGTTCTAAATTTGATCTGATCAAATCTAATTTTTTGGGTTCACTAGATTGTGTCGGTTCTTCTACCTATCGAACTTCATAAGTTTCATGTTAAAGGCATCAGTACCTTCACCAAGATACTCCTTTTCTTAAAAGGAATGCCGAATAACTTTTATTCTTTAGCAAAGTAAAAGTTATATCCCCTAAATTCTTTAGAATTATCATGTAGAATAATATATATAGGATCGAGATCCAAGTTAATCAGTCTGCAAATACTTGACATAAAATAAATACTCCCAAACCCCAAGATAAGAAAGTATCAGCTTATGCCTAGTCCATATCTCATATGGAGTCTTTGCAACTGATTAATTTGGAATCCAGTTCATAACATAACAAGCAGTCTTAAGAGCATAACCCTAAAAGAAGACTGGTAGACTTTTAAACCCTATCATGAATCGAACTATGTCTAACAAAGTCGATTCTAATAAGAGAGAATCTTATTATCTTCTAGATATGTCAAAACTTATCGGAAGGGCATTCTTCTCTTTGGTCTGACCGAAGAGTTT
This sequence comes from Elaeis guineensis, assembly GCF_000442705.2. Taxonomy (NCBI): domain Eukaryota; kingdom Viridiplantae; phylum Streptophyta; class Magnoliopsida; order Arecales; family Arecaceae; genus Elaeis; species Elaeis guineensis. Next base: position 35,086,775 of record NC_026006.2, on the reverse strand, counting down.
CAATGCTCTTATCAGTTTGTTTCTCTACCTTATTATGAAATTATTTAAATATTTGAATAATCAAAATTTATGGCAAACATGTTCGTTGATTCAATACATCAGTATGTATCAGATTTAGAACATCATTGGTTTGTTCATCTTTTTCAGCAAAAGATGACTTGGTCATCTTACTAAAGAGATAGGATTGACAGGTTGACAATGATTCACAATCATTGACTTCAAGAATTATTCTGTTGATCCTATTCTTATTTATATGATCAAGCCTAAATTGCCAAAGGTAGGCTTTCATGATATTATCTACTTTAGGGAGTTTGTTTGATTATGTACAATACACTAGCAGGCTATGACTATTCATAAATATCATTTCTTAATTTTTCACATAATTTTGACATCATTCATAATGAGATCAAAAAATTATTAGACAATAGTGACAATCACTAAAATGACACTGTTAGAATTAAAAATAGACTCGATGATTCCTAAAATCAGGATTGGAACATAACTTTCAACTCCAATGTTCAGGAATCTCTTGCTGTTTTTAAACTTTCTACTAATCTGAAATCATGCAATAGTTTGCATAAACTTTCAATATCCAATATCTAGGTAGTAGTATCACAGATAGAAAAATTACAAGATATTATCATATAAGTACCTTGTTCAGCAATCTTTTGTTGATTTCTCTTTCTTTACCAGTTTGGATCAAGGGACTCTGCCAGACTAGGTTAATCTTAGACTCTTTTGTCAGTTTGGGCTCATTAGCCTAAGCATGACTTTTTTATACCTTTTTTTTTTCTCAAAGAATTATTATCCTACTGAAGAAACATCTTCAAAGGTGTAAAAAGAACTCCTTCAATATTTGAAAGATTTTCTCCCACTGAGCATTATCGAATTTACAACTAATTTTATATTTTTCGCTGCTTTCAAAAATACCACATGGTGATTTAATCATGTGGCCACTTTTGATAAATACCTTTGATCGCATCATATGTCGGATGTAAGAACTTCAGGTGCTAGATTCATAATCATATGTAGGATCCATTCGTGCTCTAGAACTATTCGTAATTTTCGATACCAATTATCGAAGTTGGATCCTATAAATTAGTTATTGTCAAACAGTAAATGGGGCAACGTACATCTAGCCATAACTGAAAAAAAAATACAAGACCTCTATATTTATGAATTGATTGAGCCTAAAGACTTGGACTTTAGTCTAAAGGTTCTTCCACTATTTTAGTTGAATTGGTAACCTCTACCTTTAATCCGAGGAATTACCTTAATTTCTTAGCGGGTACTAGAATCCACACAAACTGCATACAAGCCCGAGGATGGCTCGATCAACCCATATGCATTTATGGGTAGGTTCTCAATAAATTATTTCTTCAAATAATTTTTAGTAACTAATTTTACCCTAGATTTCATTTTAGTAGGTGATGGGCCTCCGCTGAAAGTTCTGGTTAGGTTAAAACATTAACATAAACCTACTCAATATTTCTAACTAATGAATAATTAGGTCCGAGGATGGCTCGATCAACCCAACCATCATCAGATAGTACAAAGAGTCATTATATGATGAATGATAATTTCATCATTCAGAGAGAATACCAGACGGATGGCACCTACAATGTCAATCAGAAATAATGGACCTATTATCATTCACCTTAATAGGAAGCTATGATCTAGTTATCTCCATAATTAGCTCATTTTATGGACTTAATAATTTAAAAAATTTGATAATTAGTTTCAAGAAGAGATGAGAAGAGATCAACTAGTAAACCACAATCCTCCCACTGACTTCACTAAGTCATTGAATTAGATCAGGATCATACTAGTTGAAATGGCACCTAGATCAGTTACACTGATCAACCTTAATAGCATGGGTCAACTCAAATCACTTAGCGATCTAATCAAGATATAATTCACTAAATTGACCAGGTAAGTGAGATCTGTGGGAGGGTCTGCTAAGCTTGCCTTAGATACGATCGAAATGACTAGGTAAGTCACTCCCAATTAAAAATCATCGATCGAAATATCAAACTTACTTTAGACATCAATTGGTTAATTAGTTTCGATTTGACCAACCTAATGATTCGGGTTCAACCACTGACCATAATCAAGATCCATTTGGTCTAATCAAAGACATAGACTTGACCATCTACAACTATTGTATTGGTTCTAGAGAAATTCTTATTTAATCTAATTCAACACTTGGTTAGATTTAATCAATTTCTCTAGTTAGTCCATTAACTCTTTGATTCTAACTTTAGGTCTAACCTAATTAAGAGGACTTGATTTGAGCTAACCCATGCTCTATGTTTTATGTAATGTCATTAGATCTCAAATCACAATTCTAGATCTAATCAACTCAATACTTAATTCTCAATTAAGTTTTGCATCAACATGGTTAAGATTTTGAAAATAATTTTCACATGTAAATCATAAAATCTTTTAGATCAAATCTAAATTTTTTATAATTTTAAATTAAAATAATTTTGATTAAACAAGATTAGATGTAACTAACTTCTTCACAACTTGAATCACATACAACAACACCTAGGATTTCAAGATCTAAGACTTTGCAAGAAAGTAAGTTTTCTCCTTTCATTTTTTTCTTCATGGGATCTAATCACATAGCACCCCTACACACTATAAGAGCACCCCATCGAATAGAAAGAGAGGACTTTTAAACCCTTCTTGCTCCTATGACCGGACGGCCTGGTGATCAATCCAATCCAAGTACTTGCAAATCGAATCATCTAATCTAGTCACATATCATATATGCATGAATTTAGATCTAATCTAAATTACATCAGATTTGATTAGAATTTTAGATCATATCTAAATCAGATCATAAACATCACATGCATGATATAAAATCAATTTTATCAAAGATCAGCACAAACTAGGACAATCTTTTCACTGTAAAGGATAAACCCTATAGTAGGACATCCTTATATCAGTTTGTGTGATCCATCATTAATTAAATTTAGATCTAAATATCACATATCAGATCTAAATTAAATTAAATTTTAGATTTAATATGTACATAAATCATGTCATAATGAACCTACGCTCTGATACCACTATTGAATTGCGTAGGTGATTTCATGTATGTATTTTAAAAATTTTTCAAAAAAATTATAGTGGAAGATAACTAGATTAATCAAATTAATCTAGAATGTATATGATCTAATCATCAAATCAACCTACTTTAGGATCTATGACATGATATGTTGCATATAAAATCTAAAAAAGATACTGAAGATAAAATAAGTATGCATGCATGTGAGCAGTAGATCACATCTACTTCTAATCTGAGTTCAGAACTCGATACCTGAGCATGGATCGACGATCTCTACTATTGAGAGATATGGTAGAGAAGATCCTTGCTAATTTTTCACAGCCGTATATGCGTCCGACCTCTACCAAAAATCCACTCGAAGCCTCAATCTGATCAATCTTCTCGGGAGTGCTAGCTCACGCAAAGATCTTCTTCTTGACTGATCTGGATCCTTTCTTCAAATCTTTAGAACCTTTCTAAATATTAAAGATAAACTTCTAGAGGAGATGAAGAGGTAAAAAAATGAAGAAAAAAATTATTTTTTTCTAATTTATTCTCTCTTCCCAAACCCTTGAACCAAAAATCTGGTATTCAGATTTTTGCGCACACCCCAAGAGAGAGGATCCTCTTCTCTATTTTTCACATCATGAACCATGCCCAAACTTTTTTTACATGAAGATCTCTCTTCTGGTATCTTGCACACACAAAAGAAACCACAAAAGTCTTTTTTATAGGCATGTAAGGAGATGGGGTGAAGAGTCCTAATGATCCTGGACTCTTACAGGATTCCACCTCCCTTCACAATTCTATATCCCAAAATATACCAAGAAAATATGGGACACCTCTCTCCATATTTTTCTACAGTAAACCAATTTTCTAGCTAATATTTCATGAAAAATATCCTCAAAATATTGCACATATAAGGAGAAAAAAATTTAATGGCATGGAGAGGTTGATCTGGATGAGAACAGATTCTCTTGATAAGAAATATTTTGAAATCTAATTTTAGAATCTTTCTTTTATCAAAATCAAATCAATTTTGGATGTAAGATAAAGAATAGGAAGAAATTTTTGGTATAAAAAAATCTTACACAAAACAATTTTGTTCATGGAGATATAGAGTGTGGAAACTGGGTTGGCGCAAGGGAGAAGTGTCCTATTCCAATAAGGACTCTTAATTTCTTTGTTTGAATCCAAACCAAATCATATCTAGTTTTGCCCAAATAAAATATATGAAATCTAATCTAATTAGATTCATAAATTTTTAATCAAATTTTAATCAAATTAAAAATTGATTGAATCAAAGTCCTAATCAAATCAGGGATAATTCTCCCTTAGTGATTAGATCATCTCATAACCTAATCGGGTCAAACCTAATTGAATCTAATTCAATTAAAATTTATTTAATCTTCTTTGCTCAATCAAATTGAGCTAATAAATAATTTAATTTTTAATTAATATTTTATTAATTCACTAATACTTGATGAATTAATTTATTATAATTTTTGTATAAGGTTAACCATCAATTGAATTGACGATTATGCCCTTGAACGATTTTCAATCGTTGATCAGCCACATGATCAGTCAGAAACTTCTTTTGAGTGTGATCTCATAGGTTTGAACCTAAGCTGGTAGCTTGGGAATTCCTTCTTGAATCAATTGATGTAATCATCTAGCAATGATGACCCGATGTCCGGATAGATCGAATGATGGTGAAGCAACATTCAAGAACCTATTGGTATATGGTTACTATATAATTTATCCCTTTGACCCTAATGCTTGAGGATGACCTAGGATTTAACTGTCAATCCTAGATAAGTCATCCATATTGTATTTCAATCTTTTTCAAATCCATCACATGGATTATCCGGGCTCAGATTTTGCTAAATTAAAATACACTGATACATATCTCCTACTAATTCAGAGGGATCAATCATATCTTGACTCATGCACCGACTTGACAAGTACTTGACTATACCTAGAAACCCTCCATCACTAAATTAAAAACTCAGTTAGTCCAGCACTAAAGTACAGTGAGTTGCTTATAAGTCACCATGGTTATCTCAGGTCGGAGGGACACTTATACCCATACCCTTCGTGAGCTATCTTTGACAGCAGAGTGCTCCGTAGTTGGTCACATTCAGTGATGATGTATCCCTATATCTCACCTGCATACCATACCAATATCTCCATACCATTTGGTTATAAAGATAACTAACGCATATAGCACACAATGACCTACACTTGATATCGCTGTCGTCTTAGTAATAGCATATCGTTTGGTCGCAAACCAGTTTAAAGATTATGTGATAAATCCTCTTTTATTGATCAAAGTAGTCCTAAGGACTTCATCACAACATAAAAGTTCGTTAGAAGATGTAACTTTGTGATAAAAAATATCAAATAATTTTTATTATTGATCAATTCATATATATTTATAATCAGCGTAATCATCCAACGATTGACTTTAGGATATAATTCCAAATAATATTTTCATATTGACATCAGTCAAAGTATGATTATTAAAGAAATTCTTCATGAAAGATCTAGGAGAAACTTCTTACATTCTTGATATAAAGGTCTATAGGGATAGATTTAAGAGAATGATAGGTCTTTCTCAGAAAATATACATAGAGGAGGTGCTGAAGAGATTCAACATGAAAAACTCCAAGAGGAGTCTTTTGCCCCTTAAGCATAGTGTTTATCTCTCCAAGAAAATATGTCCCGACATACTTGAGGAGATTTAATGCATGAGCAAGATCCCTTATGCTTCGTCAATAGAGAGCCTCCTATATGCCATATTGTGTACATGATCTGATATAGCTCTTGCTGTGAATGTCATGAGCAGATATCAGTCAGATCTAAGTGAGGAGTATTGAATTGCAGTTAATAACATCTTTAAGTACTTGAGAAGGATTAAAAATTTATTCTTGATCTTTGGTGGAAGATCGGAGCTGAAAGTAGAAGGATACACCGATTCAGACTTCATGACTGATGTCGATGATAGAAAGTCTACATCGGGATATATTTTTCTGTGTAATGGTGGATCAATTAGTTAGAAGAATTTCAAACAACCAATCATTGCAGATTTGATCATGGAAGCCGAGTACATCACCACCTCTAAAGCTGCTTAGGAAGCATACTGGTTCAAAAAGTTTATTGTGGAGCTAGGTGTGAAGCCATCGGATGTGATTGCACTGCACTACGACAACAACGATGCTATAGCCCTCGCTAAGGAGCCTAGGTCTCACCAGAAGTCTAAGCATAGAGTGGTGGTTTCATATTATATGCGACTACCTTGAGAAAAAATTCGTCAAGGTATAGAGAGTCGACTCTATACAGAATATGGTAGATCTGCTAACCAAGCCTCTCAGCCAATAGAAGATCGAAGCTTACTTTGAGAAGATGGATCTTAGGTGTATGGCCAATTAGCTTTAGGTCAAGTGGGAGTTTGTTAGATGTATGTCCTAGAAAGTCAATTGTTGGCTGGCACATTTATATTTTTAGGGCTTATATTTATGCTTATAAAATTTTTGTTATTAATAAAAGATTTTTTCATTACCAATCAAGTTTATGTGTCTATGATTTATCCTAAAAATTAACAAAGATGATTTTGTATATTCTTAAGGGGTTGAGAATTTGAGGCATACATTATTAGTAATGAGTTTATTAATGCTTCCAATCGAAGAATTATCACGAAGGATAGTGATCAATCCATTTAAGATCGATGCATGGATCACCTCCTTTTTAGGTAGATGAGTCTTGAGTCTGTGGTGTAGTGATACTGAGGTGAGAGTGCAGATGGTTGTTAGAGAATAACTTACACTGAGCATGACCAACATGAAAAACTACTTAGATGTTTACTCACTCATCAGTATTCTTCTTGATGCTGTAGTAGTATGAGTGGTACTTTGACCTATGATGCATTAGCTATTCATAGTGAGGCTATTGAGTTTAACTGCATGTCCCTTGATCTCTAGCCATTTGGATCATTGCTGCGTACATTGGTTACAGTAGATTCAGGTTCGCTGTTAGGAGTAGGATGCAGTAAGATGGAATCTATCAATTTTGGTAGAAAAGAAGAAGTCCTATGCGATTCGTGAGACTGAGTTTTGAAAGTCTTTGGTCAAAGCAAGTGTGAGTACTAGAAAAAAGTTTCCATAAGATTCAAATGTGAATTTGAGTCGAGCCAATCTTACATATGACCGACGATGGAGTTTGACAAGTTCTCCATGACCTCCATCTAGTCAGGACTCATGATAGAAGGACTGAATCATACGATAACTATATCTAGAGGTTCAAATTTTTATTTTGTTAGATTATCACTACATACTGCTAGGTGTCAAAGGTGGATTATGAGACTCATCGAGCGTCGTCTTGATGATCGATGATCCTTGAAGGATAGAATTGAAATTATTTCGATCTACTGAAAAGAGTTTCAATAATATTGTGATAGAGATCACAGTATATCTTACTACCAAATAAAATAGAACCTACAGGATCACATATAAAAGAGGTTCTTATCTGATCAGATGGTTGATTAACGATTATGAATCATTAATGGATAAAATCATCAATGTAATTGATGATTAACCTTATGCAAAAATTATAATAAAATAATTCACTAAGGATTAATAAATTTTAGAATGATTAATTAGCAATTGAATTGCTAATTGGCTCAATTTGATTGAGCAAAGATGTTCGGATCAAGTCAAATTGAATTGGTGAATTGGATTCAATTTGACTTGAATCAGATTCGATCCGATTGCAAGGAAGATTAGTTTTTGATTTGATCAGAATTTAGACTCAATTAAATCTTGATTTAATTAGGATTTGATTAAGATAATTAGGTGTCTAATTGGATTAGGTTTATCTATTTGTTTGGGCCTAACCAAATGTGATTTGGTTAAGGAACAAATAAGGAAACCTAGAGTCCAGATAAGAATAGACTCTTCTCCCTTGCGCCACCTTTTTCTGGATGCCACCTTTCTCATGCCTTTTAAGTTTTTGCATGAGTGTTTTCATGCTAATCTGAAGGTTTGTCACCCCTCTTACTCCATGCCTAATATGGATTAAAATCTGATTTGGATTTGAGTTCAAAATTATTTTGAATTCAAACACGATAAGCCCTAATCCTTCCCTTTTTAAAGAGTTTGGTTTTATCCAAATACTTTGGGATGCCTACCATAAGAAAGGTTCATTTTTTGCACCAAATCCCATCAGGTTTTTACCATGAGAAACTTCCCATGAGTTGGTTAGCATGAAAAGGAGGTGGGGCATGGGTTTTAGAGGGTGGTCAGCCTACTTCTTGGCATGTAGAAAAAACCCTAGGGTTTCTAGGGTTTGTGTGTTGGGTTTGGGATGAAATATAAGAGAGAAAAGAGTTTCTTCTTTCTATCTTCTTCCACTACTTCTTAATCCTCCTAGAAGCCTTCTTCTTCATTTTTGGAAGAGTTTGAGAGATTCAAAGAAGGCATCAGATCAGCCATCAAGAGGAAAGTCTGCAAGGGAGCTAGCACCCCGATGACTTCGACAATCTCTGATCGAGCAAAGCACCTCATGTGGATATCTGTGGAGGCTGGATAATTATGCAGCTCGAGGAACCTCATCAAATCCATGAATCATCAGTTGTAGTGTATTTTGACCTACACAAAGATGAGATCTGATCTCAACTCACATAGTAGATACGATCTGCTAGTAAATGTGATCTACACTACATAAATGTGATCTATGATTTAATTTTTAGATTGCATGCATGTCATAAGATCCATAATTAGGTAGTTTTCAGATCTGATCTGATGCATATTAGATTAAAAAATTTAATTTAGATTTGTTCTATTGCATTTTTTATCTTTGGCATATTCCTATAAGTGCTTCACAAACCCAAAATTCTTGAGCTTTAAGGACTTATTTTATGAACACTCAAATATTTTGTCATCATCAAAAAGGGAGAGATTGTTGCTCTAAGAATTGATTTGGATGATCGCAAACTATTTGAGGGGACTATCAATGAGTCTCTTGTCTTTGAAGAATATTTTTGTGATGTTTCAGATAGTTCAAAAGATTGGATTTAAAAAGCTTCATCAAGTGTTCCAAAGTTGAAATTTCTACAAGTTGGAGAAGTTTCGAACCTTAAATGCATGAAAAATTGGGTTGCAACAAAATGGGGCAACCTATCTGAATCATCCCCTTTCATTGAATAGCCGGCACACTTCATTTTGGCTCATGACATGTAGTGGGATGACCTACTTGGGATGACTCATATAGTGGGACGACCCATCTGGGATGACCCCTGAGATCCTGAGATCAAAATAGAAAGTTTGGTTTTCAGACTGGATTCGCAACGGCTAGTTTTCAATCCATTTTTGGTGCATTTTATATGCATTAAACACTCTCCAACGGCTCTAAACCAACTCTAAGATATTCTCAAGGATAAATGGTAACTATAAATGCTCTCTTGAAGTGAAAAATCATAAGAAAAAATGAGCATTCAAGTTCAAATCCAAGAAAAGCTCTATCAGTCTTAAAGAGAGAAATAGAAGTATTTAATCATTTCACCAACCACTCTCTAGTAGCAATCAAGTGTGGAATTATTGAGAATGTTCAGCAAAAGCTTCTTCCCCTTAAGTATTATATTTTTATTGCACCTATTGTGTTCATTTAAGGGGATATTGTGCTGAAATTTCTCTACCATATTTTTCTTCATATTGTATTTTGGGTTTTGAGTTTTGGAGGGTTCTAAAACTCAGATAGATTGATCCGAACCTGAAATCAGAGTGTTGGGGGTTGGCTTGTATTCGAAAAATAAGTGTTCTTTCTTGGATAACAAAGGTCGGAGGTATCCGATATGTTGTATTCTTGAAATCCGTTTAGTGGATTGAATTCTCAAGTAGAGACTTGGAGAGTGGATGTAGGTGCAAGGTTGGCACCGAACCACTAAAAATTCTTTGTGTTTGTTGTACTTGCCTCTCTTTACTTGTTCTTTATGCCTTATACTTACAATCTTATCATTTGTGTTTGAATTTATTTTAATTGAAAATCAACTCTCTCCACTTAAATACTTTAGTACATTGTTTAAGTGCACTAATCTTTAAAATTTTAAAAAGGCCCAATTCACCCTCCCTCTTGGGCTCCATATCTGGACAACAAGCTGGGATGTTATTTTCTATTAACAGTATGTCATCTACATACAGTACAAAGAAGATGACTACAGAATCGGTAGTCCATTTGTAGATGCAAGGCTCTTCTCTGTTGCTAACAAAGCCATACGTTTTGATCACCTTATGAAAATGTATGTTCCAACTCCTAAACGTCTGCTTAAGTCCATAAATGGACCTATTTAACTTGCACACTTTAGACTCACCTGTGGATGTGAATCCTTCAAGCTGTATCATATACACCTCTTCTTCTAGCTTCCCATTAAGGAAAGCAATTTTGATATCTATTTGTCAAATCTCATAATCTAAGGTGCAGCTATAGTAAGCATAATATGGATGGACTTGAGTATTGCCACAGAAGAGAACGTCTCATCATAGTCAATACCATAACACTAACGATAATTTTTGGCAACTAGACGGACTTTATAGGTCTCTACCTTTTCATCCGCTCCTCTTTTTTTTTCGTAAACCCACTTGCACCCTATGGATTTTATTCCTTCAGATGGATCAACTAGTATCCATACACCATTAATCTTCATAGACTCCATCTCGGACTTCATGGTCTCAAGTTATTTCTGAGAGTCAGACCTTTGCATGGCTTTCATATAGATGATCAGATCCTCATCATTCTCATCAAGTTCGATAGGATCACCGTTTTGAATCAAAAAATCATAGTATTTATCGGCTGATGCAGTACTCTATCGGATCTCCTTAACGGCACTCTACAGGCTTCGGATTCGATTCTTCAATCAAATCTAATTCTGTGTGTGCCAGTCCTTCCATCTCTTGGACTTCATCAAGTTCAATTTTACAGGTATTAGTTCCTTCTCTCAGAAACTCTTTTTTCAAAAGATTGCCCTATTGCTTACAAACATTTTTTGCCCTTCAACGAGGTAGAAGTAGTATCCTTTAGTTTCTTTTGGATATCCTATGAACAAGTATTTTTTAGACTTAGGTCCAAGCTTATCTATCTTTAAATACTTGACATAAGCTGGACACCCTCAGACCCTAAGGTGTGAGAGCACTGGCTTACACCCAGTCCATATCTCATATGGAGTTTTATTGATAGACTTGCTCGGCACTTTATTCAGAATATGGTAAAAAGTTTCTAGAGTATATCTTCAAAAGAAGATTGACAGACTCACAAAGCCCATCATAGATCGGATCATGTCTAACAAGGTTCGATTCTTCCTTTCAGATACCTCGTTATGTTGTGGTGGTCCAAGAGGGGTCCACTGTGAGAGAATCTCATTCTCTTCTAAATATATCAGTAAGTCATTGGTGAGGTATTCACCTTCTCGATCTGATCAAAGGGTCCTAATACTCTTTCTAGTCTATTTTTCTACTTTAGTACAGAATCATTTGAACATTTCAAATAATTCTGATTTATTCTTCATAAAATAGATATACCCATACCTCGATAAGTCATCTACAAATGTAATAAAATAGTAGTATCCTATTCTGGTACTTATGTTATAGGTTTGCATACATTAGTATGTATTAAACCTAAGACATCGTTGGCTCTTTCACTTTTTTCCTTAAAAGGTAATTTAGTCATCTTATCAAGTAGACAGGATTCATAGGTCATAATCATCTATATCAAGAACATGCTCCTTGATTAACCTGTCAATCCTATTCTTATTCATATAACCAAGCCTAAAATGTTAGAGGTAGAATTCACTGACATTATCTATTTTAGGATGTTTACTGGATGTGTACATTACACCACCAGGTCATGATATTATGTATATACCATATCTTAATTATTCTCGCATAATTGCAATATCATTCATAATGATATCACAAAAATCATCCTTTATTATAAACTTAAAACTAAGTTGGGCTAAAAGGTCTACAGAGATAACATTCATCAAAAAAGAGAAAAAATAATGACAATCATCTAATATGACACTTCTGGACTCAAAAATAAGCTACAAAATTTTTAAAGCCAAGATTGGAACAACACTTCCATCTCCAACGTTCAAGAACTGCTCACTCTCTCAAAACTTTCTACTTATATGTAGTCCCTACAATGAATTACAAATATTAATTGAACTTTCGGTATTCAATACCCAAGTAGTAGTATCACAAATAGAGAAATTATCATATAAGTACCTTATGAAGCAACTATTTACTTCTTTCTCCTATTCTTAGGCCTATTTGGGTCAAGGGTAGCAATGGAAGCAGGACAATTCTTTTTCCAATAATCTAACTTCTTATAAAAGAAGCATTGCATCTGGCTCTTGTCGACTTTCGATGTTTTGCTCTACTTAGGATCGACGATATGAGTTTTCTGTATTTTTTTCTTTTTTCCTCTCCTAAAGGATCGATGACCTATAGATGTACCTTCCACAACATGCACCAGCTCCTTCTAGAGCTGGTGGTCCTTCTCAAAAGTCTGTAATAATCCTAACAAACTATGATAGTTCACTGCAGACTTCGTCATTCTATAATGACTGAGAAAGGATATGTAGGATTTCGATAGCGAGTTGAGGATAGCATCTTTACCTAACTGTTCATGCAATGAAAAGTCAAGTTTGCTCAGACATTCAATCTACTCAATCATGTACAGTATATGATCGGTGACTGAAGTTCCTTCTCGCATACAGGCATTGAACACTGCATAGAAAATTTTGTCTCTCCACATCCTCAGGGGTGTCGAAGGACTCATTCAACTTTCGAATGATCTCCTCTGACTGCACATCTTCGAACTTATAGCTAAGTTCATCGTTCATCGCTACCCTCATCACACAACACACAGTTGTACGATCATTGAACCACTTCAGGTAAGTATCTCTCATGGTATGAGGAGCATTGGCAGCAGATTTTTTAGGTGCCTCATTCATAAGGATGTACAGAATCCTCTCATACTCCAAAACAATCTTCAACTTTTGATATCAGCTATCAAAGTTGGATCCGATAAGTTTGTCACTGTCCAACAATGAATGGAGAGATAGTGTGTTGGTCATAGCTGAAAGAAAAAATAAAATCCTATTAGTATATGAAATATTTTTAATCTCAAAGATATGGACTTTAGTCTAAATATTCTCCCACTATTTTATACGAATTGGTAGCTTCTACCTCCAACTTGAGGAATTACATTAATTCCTTAGTGGATACTAGAATCCACACAGACTGCATTCGGATCCGAGTGTGGTTCGACCAACCCTGTGCATCCATGGGTAGATTCATAATCAATTATTTCTTCAAATAATTTTTAGCAATCAGATTTTGCCCCAGGCATTCCTTCAGCAGGCGTGTGGCACCTCCATTGAAAATTCTGATTAGGTCCAACCATTAACATGACAACCTCAAGTACATCCAACAAATGGTGTCCAGACCCAAGAGTGGCTCAGCCAACCTGAGCATTGATCTGAAGGTATAATAAGATGGTCATATGATGGATGATAATTTCAATACGTAATAGACACCAGGCGTGTGGCACCTCCAATGCCTATTTGAAATATTGGACTCATTATCACACACCTTAATGGGAGGCTGTGAATAAGTTATCTACATAACTGTATCATTTTAAAGACCTAATAATTTAGAAGATTTGATTTTATTGACTTGAGAATAAGAGAAGATATCAACCTGTAAATCATAAATCTTCCAACTGACTTTATCAAGTCATGTAGAGGATTAGACACAAGCTAGTCTAAATACACCTAAATTAGTCATACTGATTAACCTTGATGGCATGGGTCAGCTCAAATCGACTAGTGACCTAATCAAAATACAATCCACCATGTTGGTCAGGTAAGTGAGATTAGTGGGAGGGATATGCCATTAACTTGTCGCAGACTCATCTAGGTGAGTAGCTCCCAATTAAAAACTACTTGATCGAATTTGCCAGACTTACCTTAGATACTAACTGGTTAATTAGTTTTGATTTGGTCTACTAGAAGATTCGGACTCAACCACGAAGCCATGATCATAGTCCATTTATTAAGGTCAAAAATATAGATTTGATCAAACTTCAACTATTAAGGTTGATCTAGAGAAATTCTGACCTAATCTAATTCAACTCTTGATTAAATTTAACCACTTTCTCTATTTGATCCATATTTATTTCTAACCCTAGGTCTAATCCATTAGAAGGATCTGATTCATATTAACCTATAGCCCATCATTTTATGTGGTATTTTAATGATCTTTAATTCTCAAATTTAAATCATTTAAATTTAATTTAAAATTAAGTGTGTAAAATGTGTGTTTCAGTTTGTAAAACTATTCTACCAGAATTTTAGATGAAGCATACCATATGTTTCAACATATAAAAATAATTTTTTATAATATGTTTAATAATTAAATATGCATAGATATGATCTAAACTTCATACATACATCACATGCATCATGATAACTTTTAGATCAATACTGATTACATCTAATGTAATATGCTTTTTAGATTCTAAAATAATTTTATATCTGAATTTATCTTATTGTAATGAATCATAAATTATTTTAGATCTAATCTAAATATATTTATGATCAAAATAATTTATAAGAATCTGTTTGCTTTTCTCTTTCATAAAATTGGATCACAATGACACCCCTACACGTCATAAGAAAACTCGTCGAATGGGTAAGAGAGGGAGATTAATCCCTTCGATCTCTTATGATCAGACGGTCTGATAATCTCATCAATCTGAGTACTAAGCTACTAAGATCTAAAATCTAATTTCATATACAATCACATCAACATACAATTTTGATAAAATAATTTATGTCATGAACATATCTTTGATCTTATCAATCATATTCTTTATCTAATCTAATTAGATTTGATGCATCATATACATCATATCAGATCTAAAATATATCTTATACTGATTATAAAATATTAATTTTAGATCTGATATCATATAGAAAATTAATTAGATGCAAATATGAATGCATAAAGTTTAAATTTTTGGTTAAATCTATTTTGATATAGTGCAGAATTTTGTTAGAAATCATATTTAAAAATCTGTCAAAATAGATTCAATTTAAATTTGAAATAAGTCTAAATTCATAATCAAAATAATAATATTAAAATTTTATTAAAATTAATTTAAAATAAATTTAAATCAGATTATTATTTCAATAAAATTCAATAATAATAAAATTTTATTATAACATACTTATAACAAATCTTAATCAACCATTGATTAGATTCTTACAATCTAATTAAAATTAGATCATAAATTTTATTTAAATAAATCTAAATTAGATTTAATATCTAAGATAAAATTTTAATTATATATATTATATAAATAATCCAAAAAAATTTAGTTATGCATTCATATATCAAAGCCTGGCTCTGATACCAATTGAAAAGAAAGAAAGCCTGTTTCTCACGAATAACCAGGGTTGCATCTAAAAATTTTTTATATATTAGACTAAATAAAAATCAAATCTTTACTTGAATTATAGTAGAAGAGGGATCAAATTTCTAAAATCTAGATCAACCTTCGTGTAGATCTGGAACTGCAGGCCCTCTACTTCACACGCACGTCAGGCTCTGCAGGAAAGCGAGATGAAGCTTCAAATTGAAGCACCTTCGCAAGGCCACCAAGGAGAGAAGAGAGTTGCTAGTGTGACACCTCACACCAACAAAGGGGACACCCAAAGAGGGCCCATGCCAAAGAGGAGGAGGGATGGCAAGGAGGAGGATGCCAAGAGGGGACGCCCACAAGCTCTCTCACGTCTTTCTCTCTCTCTTTCTCACAATTTGATTGTTATTCATCTATAGATAGAGGCCCTCCTTATTTATAGATAATTTTTCATAACCCATAAGATTAGGACTCCTAATTCAAACAAGCTTTGAATCAGTCCATAACTTATTAAAGAAGGACTCCTACATGAGAAAAGATTGGCGCCTAACATGGTGCCTATTTTGCACCCACACCCACACCCATGTGAGACGGCCCACAACCAACACCATACCAGGTTGGTTGGCCATGGAGGTGAGAGAGTCTCAGGGAAAGTGGACTTTAAGGATTTCATCCAAAATTAGATCAATTCGAATCCAATTCGAAGCTTATTCGAAATAATTTCGAAAGGCTGTCAATCCTAAATTATTTTAAAATTTAAAATCAAGTCTAACTTGAAATTTTAAACCTAATTAAGTCTAATTAAATCAGATCTAATCTAAAATTAATTAGTACTTAAATTTAATATCTCATAAGCTTCTTGGATTATAGATCAAAAATTGTTCATCTCCGGGATTGAACCTAAACCTCATATGTAGTGCTAGCTAGACATAGTCAACTCTTTAATCCTGTTTGTCCCATAACTTAATTTTCAATCAAGTTAGTCTATATGTTCAATTAAATCAAGTACTTTCAAATTGAACATATAAACATAGGCCAATACTTTTCTACATCGCCTAACTTGTGTGCATGACTTCATAGGTTCAAACACTAAGTCGGTAGCACAGAAATCGATTTCTGTACTAATCAAAGCTACCATCTAGCTATGATTTTTGATATCCGGATAGGTCAAATAATTATAAAAAAATATTTCATAACCTATGCATATGATTATCGCATAATTTATCCCTTTGATCCTGAATGCTCTAGGATGATCTAGAGTTAACTATCAACTCTAAGTGTTTCATCCATATTATATTTCAACCTTTCAAATCTATCTCATGGATTATCCTGATCAAGATTTTACTAAATTAAAATACAATGATATATCAACTCCTATAATCCGAAGAGATCAATCCCATCTTGATCCACACACAGACTTCGATCGTAAGTACTTGACTGTACCCAATAGCCTTCCATCACTGTATTAGAAATTCAGATAGTCTGGCACCAAAGCACAGTGAATTGCTTGTAAGTCAATATGGTCATTTCAGGTCTGAGGATCACTTATGCCCATACACTTCGCAAGCAGTTTTTGAAAACAGAGCACTCAGCAGGTGAGTCACTTATTCAGTGATGATGTACTCCTATATCTCACCTGTATGTCATACCAATGTCACAACACTCTTTGCTTAAAAGGACAATCAATCATATGGCACACGATGACCTCCACTTGATAAACATCATATCCTATAATGATATATTTTTTAATCACGAACATGTTTAAGAACTATATGATAAATTCTCCTTTATCGATTACTAAAATAATTCTAAGGACTCATCATAACACAAGAGTTCTACAAGAAAGATGCAACTTTATGATGAATAATGTCAAAATAATTTTTATTTATTAATGAATAATTCATATACAAAAAAAACTCAATCATCATACAATTGATTTTAGGATACATTTTCCAACAGCAGGATACCATCTCGTGCACACAGATTCATGGGGCTGCCAAGAAGATTTTTGTCCTCTTTAAACTTATTGGCATGCATGTGTTCATGAGAGGGATTATCGAGAGATCGTAGATAGCTATTAAGTGCAGCAATGACCTTATCCTTAGTTAGATACTTCTTGTATACGACATACTTATACCCGAAGACTTTTTGCTGACACTCAGCCCAAAAGTCATAAATTTCTCATGTACATCCCTCAAAAATTATATAGAATCTTTTCGAGTACATCACTACAACTCAGTGAACACGCCCTCAATTTTGTGCATATATTGTGCAATTAAGTATCAAACACATTATACAAAATAACATAAATGAAGCTGCATATTAGTATACACATGAACTTCATTATGTGGCCCCAATTATGAAACATACTCCACTGATTATGAGCAACCCATAGCCTATTAGCTATCGACCAGCATAGTTCTTCGTCTTTATGGGCTTTATCATCCTCTACAATCAAAAAGGGGTCGATGTCATCTCTATCTGGGTCTATAGGCAAGGATTCTAATGACATGTTGAAATATTTGTCGTTGCCTTAGTTGTGTCTTATGAAATTGTGAATAATACAATAAGCCATAACAATACACTTCTACACCTTGAAGAGGTATGGGATGAGACTTCTCAAAATCTTAAACCACTTCTTTATAATACCAAAGGCCTTCTCCACATAATTCCACAATTGTGCATGTCGATGGTTGTATAGATCTCGAGAATTAAAATATCGCCATGCTCTAAGATTATTGAAGCTACTTAGGTGGTTCCTGTTACCCCGATAAGGGGCAAAAAATTTATCCATGTTGGCATATCCTGAGTCAATAAGATAATATTTTTTTTTACCCCACCATGCAATGTGAAAATAACTTTAAAAAAGAATAAAACATTTGAAACCCTAAAATTGAGAGAATATGGATACCTTCCAGCACTTTGAACCCCCTCGACTCGACAGACCAATGGAGAACCCTCAGTCGGCTGTCAATCCCTCCCATGCAATACAAATGAAAAGGAATGAGTGATCAAATGAAGCTGCAGCCATAATATTTTAGAAAATGGTGCCCTTTCGATTATGAAAGCGGAGTTGTTTGCTCTTATTGATCAGTGCAGGTATATGCATACCATCAATCACACCGATAGCATTCTGTATTGCGAATTAGCTATGTTAGAGACATCAACTATGAGACGAAAAATGATGAACAAGCTTAGAATAGTTCGGAGGTACCATAAAGTAAGGGTGGAAAAGGCTGTTTTCATGGATGCGTGGGTGCACACCTACATCCTCATTGGGTTGAACTATAAACTCCTACTTCAATGAACACACGGCTTTCAGTACATTGTTAAAGTATCGTGAAATCATCTATCCTGAGTGCTGGAAAGTTTCGGCCAAAATTCTATTCATGATGCCATGACCTATGCGGTATAGGAAATGGGCTAATTACTCCTGCACCGTCATAGGCCATGTGACACAAGCAAGGCTGTAAGAACATTGTATTTGTCATTCTAAAGTGATCATGACTCCTATCTAGATGGCCACTCAGTATGTCTGTTGTGAGGTTGTGATCGAAGAAAGGATGGGTCCAACAAGGCATCTTCATAAGCATACTACAATCCTCGCTACGACTGATTCCACTACTTAAGAGGGTGGTTATCACACCTTACATATAATTATCCTCCTCAATCAAAAAGTCTTTCAACTCATGCAAGGTATCCATCTAAAAAAAAGTACAATAATTTATGATTACACCTATGCAATCAACTCAATGGATCTATAATCTACCTAAGTAAATTAATTCTAGCAGCAAGGAAGCAATGAATGACATAAAAAGAAAAAAATGCAAACACAGGACATGTAACCTTCGTAAGGCTGTCAATAGGTATTCCACTACTTCATAATATAAAGGTATTCACATACACAACCAAAAAAAGGCTGCCTCAAAAATCTATCTCCTTTATGGAGATTAAATATGACGTACAATTCCCAAAACATTAGCACGGAGTACAAGTTCATCAAAATGGACTTCTTAAACATAACAAATATAGATCAACCATGGTCAGAAAAACTCTCATCAAGCTGGGTTGGAGGTGCAGCTAAATTTGGAATGAAAGTATGGGGGGCCACCTTGCGAGGAGGTGCTTGCAAAAGCATGTTGAGTACTATATTGAGAAGGGCTACAATGAGTGTTGGTCTTGAAGAATTGTTCTATGAAAGGATTATGACCACCTTGATTCACACTATGCATGGGAGGAGGCATAAAAATATTAGGGATACTTCCAAAAAATATATATGATCCAAAAGGGACTTTCATAGGTGGTGGGATATGGTAGAAGTCAGCCATTTATCACTGGAGCAAGCTCCAATAATGGCCCTTCATAATGCATGAAGAACCATCGATTCGTCTCATGTTTAAACACCTCTCCTGTAGCAAGGATGCATTCAAGTGTAAGATTGAGAAGCCTCTCTAGCTTCGACATGCACTCATCAATAGAATACAGTGTAGGCCTAGCAAGCTTGTCCCTTCTAAGAATCTTGTTGGCAATTTCTAATCTTCTTCTCCCTTGATCCATCAGATCTAGGAGAGCATCAGTTGCATCAGTATTCATCCTAGTCCTACATGCCATACGGGTCATGGAGCTTGACCTAGACCTCTTTCCAATGTAGAAGGATGGACATGCATCTGAAAAATAGTCGGTGGATAGTGTCGAAGCACAGGTAGTCAGGCTGAAGGGTACATCAGACATACTATGTTCATAAGAGGAGCCAAATACTCGACCACTAGGTTGTGAGGGTTGCCCATCCGTAGCACTCAAAAACTCAACATCAACCCGATCTATCTCATCCTCGAAGATGTCATTGTCAGAAATCCCCTCAAGAAAATCAGATGTGTCCCCGTGCCTACCAGTGGCTGTGTTCTTTGAGAAAAGGATGTCAATGTCATCATAGACAGGGAAGGGCTTATCCTTAATGCGAGCATACTCCTTGTTTATCTGTTATGAATACAAATAAACAAGTATAGTCATATACCAATATGCTTACTAGCTATGATATTAACAACTATCCAACACTCACCAAAATAACCTCCTCCCACATTTGTTCATCTCCAGGGGTAGAGACTTTGAGCATAGGATCACATCCTCATCTAGATCGATTTGCTAAGTTATAATACAGGTTGAAGTTCTTCTTCAAGAACTTCAACCAATTCTTGAGGTTCCTATAGGTGAAGGTCTTTTCCGTTTGCTCGTTAAACATATTTGTCTTCTTCTTCCATGTTTCTTAGGAGAAGGTATCATTTTGACAATTATCTCGATCATCTTCTTGCCTCATCAAGGCAAGCATGAGCAAATCAAGGGCATCAATCCAAATAGGAGCCCTCCTACATGATGATCCTACCCTCTCACATTCAAAGTTGTCAGACATATGGGCTTTCTTCATATTAACTACACATGAACCCAAACTTTGCAAATATAAGATTAAGGCACAATTGATTGTAATTTAGGGCTGCCTAATGGCAAGAATAAAAAAGCGTAAAAAAATAAACATAACTCTTTATATAAAGAATAAGACAAATATAAAAATACCAAAAAACATGCCTCAATAAATTACTAGCATAAAATGGGCTACACTGCTTAGCTTTTGTAATTTGATTATATAAAATAAATAATAAATATTTATAAGCATTAGAAAAATATTAAAAGGTGGCTCAGGATATGAGAAGTTAAAGTCAGTAGAGCATTGCAGCTATAAGATACAAATCCTAACGACATAATTAAACTGTCTCCCAACCATGCTCAAGGTTAAGGCAGCCCATCATTATTGCCAAAATAAAATAAAAAAAAATACCAAAAAATATGAGATAATCAATTGCTAGCATAAAATATGCTGCACTACTTAGCATTTGCAATTTGATTGTATAAAATAAATAATAAATATTTATAAACATCAGCAAAATATTAGAAGATGGCTCAAGACATGCGAAGTTAAAGCCAATGGAGCATCGTAGCTACAAGGTACAAATCCTAATGACATAGTTAAACCTTGTCTCTCAGCCATGCTCAATCTTAAGGCAGCCCATCATCATTGCCAAAATAAAATAAAAAAATAATATAAAAGTTAATATAGATGAAAAAATAGATACATAACACAAGACATCTCTCAAGAAGGAAATAAAAGCAAAGGGGGAACCTGATGTTACCATAGGAGCCCTCAGAGGAAAATATCACATTAGTCCTCACAGGAGAAAAGATGGCTTTGAAAACTAAAACATAACTTATTGTAGAACATATTAAAGAAGGAACAAACACCATACAAGAAGAGGATAGCATAATATATATATATATATATATATATATATAAGACAACAATATTTCAAAAAAATCAAGAAATAAATAAAGGACAACATTCACAGGTCTTATTAACAAACATAAGGCAGTATCTACTCATAACAAAATAGCACAATCAAGCAAGAAGTTCCAATGCTATACTGAAGGTGGTAGATGCAGAATAGAAGGGTTATCGGAGTAGAGTAGAACAAGATAAGAATAGAGGCAGTAAGGGACGCAGCAACGCACACTGAACAAGTCAGTAGGAGGGCTACCAACCGAATGCAGGAGGTAGAAGGAGACCTACTTGTAGAAAGATCGAGAGGGTGTGAGGCGAGTGCAGCAGTGATCGGTGGAAATCCAAATCGATTGAAGGACAACACTGGAGCGACAGAGGGGATGGAGGAGAGAAGGGCTGCGAATGATTTCGACCCACCAAGAAGGGGAAAGGATGCGAGCAGCGACTGTGGCGTAAAGACAAAGGAGTAAAAGCAGTCAGATAGATAAGGTTTCACACCCCCCCCCCCTCGCCTCCTCTTTATTTTTCATAAATAACATGGCTATCTCGGGAGCAAAAGACCATAGAATACCCAATTCCATCATCCGATATGAAATTCGTATTCGAAGGTTAGGCAACAACGATTGGAATTAGTAAACCAAGGTGGCCCACCATCGGATTTTATGGTGTTTGGAAGAATGAGGTGGAATAAGGCCTTATTCCATTTGGAATTACGTAACCAAATACTATCAATATGTATAATTGATGATACTTTCCATTTATAGCTGATTTCATATAACTTATTGTCATGATTATTTAGTTGGAAAATTGATGCTTGTTGATCCCTACTATCAATTTGAAGGGGGATGTGAAAGGAAGGACATCTTTTAATTTGGTGATCATCACCAAGATCATGGCCAATACTACATGCTGTGTATAATTGATGAGACATTTCATTTATAACTGATGTCATATACCATATATAGCTGAACCATGTACAGAGGATTGCATATAAATAGGGATTTTTACCCTTGTGAATGGGCCACAAGTTTCCCCCTTTAAAAATCTCCCTTTGTTATCTCTCTCTCTCTTATTACCAAAGTTTTGCTAAAATTATCAAGCACTATTTTTTTCTTTTCCTTTTATCAAGAATAACGGTGCCTTGCCACCTCGTTAAGAGCATCCTGTGGGCGAATTATATGTCTGACTAAATTCCTTAGGAGTATAAAGTCTTTGTTCCACATGACAAATAAACTCTTCGTATAAGCCAATATTCCCGATTTCTTGCTCTACATCATTGCAGATCAAATCATCGCTAAGGGTATTTTCAATACCACTACCTTAAAGTTACGACAACCCAATATTCAAATCATTGTTCCACCCGGCCATCACTAGTAATTATAATTCTAAGTTTTTGAACTACCAGCTAGTCTAGTTCGAATGCAAGATCTTATGCAAACTTTATTTTCATAATATACTCAAAAACATTAGTCATATAAATCAAGAGTGTTTGTGAGGGCATATTTGGCTAGGGAAGTAGAGAAGCTGGCCTTTTGGAGGAAAAGTAGTTTAGAAAATTGCTTGAATTGCATTCTAGAAATATTTCATTTGGGTGTAGCACCATAAATTAATAGAAGACTACTGCTACTAAGGTGTAATGATGATCTATATTTTTTTTAGGAAATAATATATTGAGATCATTAAGTTTGTCTCTGGTTCACACACCTCCTTAACTCCAAAAACCTTTAATTAGATCTTTTAAGTTAGTCAAGGGACCTAACGTGATCTTGCGGTTCATTGCTATTCATCTGTGTTCATAGGATCTCAAGGAATTCTGTCATATGTCCACATCATAACTAGCTAAAATACTTTTTAACACCAAAATATCCTCAGCACCATTTGTTTGGGGTCTCTAGTCCCATGGAAACCATGAATCACGTGATCTCATGTGATTGCTTTCTCGTACAACCAAAGTTCTTTTGCTACTATAAAGAAAGTAGGTGGTGTTGGTTTGGAGAGAGTTGGGGTCTAGAATAAAAATAAAAATAGACGACTTCCATTCCAACCATAGAGAGAATCCTATTTCAATTCCAATTCTAAGGTGAATTGGTGCTAACCAAATCCCTCTGAATCCCAATCCCGACTCTCTCTTAAGGATTAAAATTTTTATTGCGACTCCAATTCCAGTCACGAACCAAATATTTTTATGGATATGAGCATTCTGATTCTCGTTCCAATACATTTCAATTTTGATTCCGATCATAAACCACATATCCCCTAGAAAGAAAAATCTGGAGGGCATTAAAAGGATATCATAGAGAGAGAAGGGGGGCCACAGAGAAACAAGCCAAGTGCAAGCTGCAATTCCTCTTCAATCCATCCTGTCCACCATTACCATTTGCCGTAAAAGAGCACCACTAAGGACTTCATAGTCCATTGCAAATTCTCGCAGATCCTTCTATGGATATTCAACATAAAAGGTATGTTAAGCCTCCATATTTCTTGCATCATTCTTCAAAATCTCCGATCTCCGGTTAGTGCTACAAAGTAAATAGGGATATTGGTATTTCTCTTCGTATGATCCAGTTACACATGCTCATAAGAAAGGATCACTAATAAGCTCTTCCAATGCAAGCAAGAAGCTTGAGGGTGAGCTCTAGACTTACAAAGCAAAACAGAAAGCGTCTACCCACTGAATTCATTGTGTTCACTGAAACCACTCAAAGGCTATATTACATTTCTTACCCAAAAAAAAAAGGCTATATTACATTCACAATGATTTATGCATAGCACATGAGGATTTTGTCCATTCACACTAGATTCAAGTAGATAAATATCAAGAAAATGCAATGCCATGCCCCTAACAACATAAATTGCACAATCATACAAATAAGGCCAAGTAACATGGTTTACTATTTGGTTACACTTAGCAATTCTTAGAATAGAATGGAATTGAACCAAATACATTTGCAATATGTCACAAGATTTCAACACAATGCTTCTTCCACATCCAACTTGAACCTTGACAAACTTCTTCAAGTTTAAACATTCATTGAACTCAAGATGCCTTGTTCTATTAAAAATTTCCTCATCAGTTGCTATGATAGTCTAGGCTTCTCAATTCATTATTTTCATTAGACTATGGCTCCTTTCGTTACTCTCATTCGACTATGGTTCATTTCTCAATTCATTACTTTCACTAGATTATGGCTCCATGCTCTTAAGGCTAGTATCTCAAAGCACATCCTCCTTAACATAAAGCCTAGACCATTCAATTAACTTCCTCAAGTCCTCATCAACCATATTTCTGTCAACATTCTTCCCAAACAAGTCACCATCTAATTCATCATTAAACTCTATCAATTCACTAAGGCCCTATTTGACATTTCTATAGGCAGTAGAGCTTTTACAGTGGTGCTTCAAATTGTCTAACTCTTTATGTCATAAAATTTTTTTACTATAAAGTATTCTTAATTTACACTTAATTTATTTTGATATTTAACCTAAATAATATAATAAATAGTAAGATTTAATTTAGCTATAAAAATATAATAATAATTTCTATTATTATATAAAACTCTTATTATAATATAGTGTAATATTATTATTTTATATTATATTATCAAGACTATTATTATTAAGTACTATTAACTTTTAAATTATTTTTAAATTATTTTTAAAAGTTTTTGCTTTCAAGAATCAAACACGAGTCTCTTTGGTGAATTTTTGTTTGAAAAAGGGCTTCCTGACATAACACAAGTAAAGGTTTTGCCTAAAAGATTCAAATTGCAACTTCCTTAATAAATATTTTTTAGCTTTAGGAGAAGCTAGAAAGTTATTTCAAATTTTTTATCAAATACTTCAAAATTATCTAAAAGAGTTTTTTGCATTCCAAGAAGTAGTTTTGGCCCTCTAAAAGGAATTCTAAACAGGGTTTAAGGTTAACTACCACTTGCTCTCTCATCATTAGCATGTTCAATAGTTCTCTTCCCCTTCTCTTTATTTGATGCTCCTATAAAGGGTCTCTTCCCTTTTTTCCATTGCCTCAATAGTTTTCTTCACTAAAATATTTACATAAGAAGAAAAAATAGAGAGAAAGAGCTAGGGCTAAAACTGGATCGGATACCAGCATATTCATATCTATATTTATTTTGTCTAACAAATATTAATATGTATATGAATTTTATTCAGATGCCAAAATTCATATCCATATTTATTTTAAATGGATATAGATACAATTTAGATACTGAAAGTATGGATAAAATTATGGATATAAATAAAATAATTAAACTTTATGATAACAAAATCAAAGATATTACTAAATGAATGATAAATTAAGTTAATAGTATGTTTATATGCTCGTATATTTTTTTTAAAAATTAATAAGTGCTATATAAAATTATATAGGATTATAGATATAGATTCGGATATGGATCGCATAGTTATCTATTCATATCTATATCTTTTTTTTTGACAAATATGGATATAGATATGGATATTAGTTGGATCCTCAAATTTTTGTCCATATCCAGATTGATTTGGGTACAAAAATATATCCAAACAGATATTATCCATATCATTTTTACCCCTAACAAGTGCTTCATCTTAGGAAAAATATATGCTAGTGTACAAACTCTGCACAAAAAAAAAAAATAGCTTACAGAATCATGCTAACAAAAAAAATTAATATAGAATAATGCTAACAAGGAAAAATGTTATGGGATCATATTAATAGAAGAAAAAATTATGGGTTGTCATATGATTCTTAAAATTATGTGATCATCTAGAATCATATGATCACCTAAAATCATGTTAATACTCTCTCTCAAACTCAAGGTGGTACTATAGGTGCCAACTTATGTTTAGAAACTAGAATAAGAATAAAAATGGACGACTTCCATTCCAACCATAGAGAGAATCCTATTTCAATTCCAATTCTAAGGTGAATTGGTGCTAACCAAATCCCTCTGAATCCCAATCCCGACTCTCTCTTAAGGATTAAAATTTTTATTGCGACTCCAATTCCAGTCACGAACCAAATATTTTTATGGATATGAGCATTCTGATTCTCGTTCCAATCCATTTCAATTTTGATTCCGATCATAAACCACATATCCCCTAGAAAGAAAAATCTGGAGGGCATTAAAAGGATATCATAGAGAGAGAAGGGGGGCCACAGAGAAACAAGCCAAGTGCAAGCTGCAATTCCTCTTCAAGCCATCCTGTCCACCATTACCATTTGCTGTAAAAGAGCACCACTAAGGACTTCATAGTCCATTGCAAATTCTCGCAGATCCTTCTATGGATATTCAACATAAAAGGTATGTTAAGCCTCCATATTTCTTGCATCATTCTT
Source organism: Elaeis guineensis (assembly GCF_000442705.2). NCBI lineage: Eukaryota > Viridiplantae > Streptophyta > Magnoliopsida > Arecales > Arecaceae > Elaeis > Elaeis guineensis. The sequence continues at coordinate 35,059,580 of NC_026006.2, read as the reverse complement.
CAAAATCTCCAATCTCCAGTTAGTGCTACAAAGTAAATAGGGATATCGGTATTTCTCTTCGCATGATCCAGTTATACATGCTCATAAGAAAGGATCACTAATAAGCTCTTCCAATGCAAGCAAGAAGCTTGAGGGTGAGCTCTAGACTTACAAAGCAAAACAGAAAGCGTCTGACCTAGTGTACACTAGCTTCTTAGATGGTTGCGGGAAGCTATCTGGCTTTAGGCTACAATGTAAATTCTAGAATTGCCTAAATGACTTATCATAATTGAATAGTAGTTTATTAAGCATTTAGGACAGTTACATGCATTGGGACACTATGTCAATAGGGTCCTAGTTTGAATATTTTGGGGGACTAAGATGGTTATGCAGTGGGGATTATGTAAAGGAAGATCGGGTACTAAGGTATTAGTGAACTGAAAGCAAACAGACTAAAGGCAAATGAATTGAATCAATTGTATTGAAATCAATTGAACTAAAATGTGAACTTTCCTTCAAGGAAATAGAATTGCAAGATTCACGGTGTTCATTGAAATCAATTAAATACCCACTGAATTCATTGTGTTCACTGAAACCACTCAAAGGCTATATTACCTTTCTTACCCAAAAAGAAAAGGCTATATTACATTCACAATGATTTATGCATAGCACATGAGGATTTTGTCCATTCACACTAGATTCAAGCAGATAAATATCAAGAAAATGCAATGCCATGCCCCTAACAACATAAATTGCACAATCATACAAATAAGGCCAAGTAACATGGTTTACTATTTGGTTACACTTAGCAATTCTCAGAATAGAATGGAATTGAACCAAATACATTTGCAATATGTCACAAGATTTCAACACAATGCTTCTTCCACATCCAACTTGAACCTTGACAAACTTCTTCAAATTTAAACATTCATTGAACTCAAGAAGCCTTGTTCTATTAAAAATTTCCTCATCAGTTGCTATGATAGTCTAGGCTTCTCAATTCATTATTTTCATTAGACTATGGCTCCTTTCGTTACTCTCATTAGACTATGGTTCATTTCTCAATTCATTACTTTCACTAGATTATGGCTCCATGCTCTTAAGGCTAGTATCTCAAAGCACATCCTCCTTAACATAAAGCCTAGACCATTCAATTAACTTCCTCAAGTCCTCATCAACCATATTTCTGTCAACATTCTTCCCAAACAAGTCACCATCTAATTCATCATTAAACTCTATCAATTCACTAAGGCCCTATTTGACATTTCTATAGGCAGTAGAGCTTTTACAGTGGTGCTTCAAATTGTCTAACTCTTTATGCCATAAGAATTTTTTACTATAAAGTATTCTTAATTTACACTTAATTTATTTTGATATTTAACCTAAATAATATAATAAATAGTAAGATTTAATTTAGCTATAAAAATATAATAATAATTTCTATTATTATATAAAACTCTTATTATAATATAGTGTAATATTATTATTTTGTATTATATTATCAAGACTATTATTATTAAGTACTATTAACTTTTAAATTATTTTTAAATTATTTTTAAAAAGTATTTGCTTTCAAGAATCAAACACAAGTCTCTTTGGTGAATTTTTGTTTGAGAAAAGGCTTCCTGACATAACACAAGTAAAGGTTTTGCCTAAAAGATTCAAATTGCAACTTCCTTAATAAATATTTTTTAGCTTTAGGAGAAGCTAGAAAGCTATTTTAAATTTTTTATCAAATACTTCAAAATTATCTAAAAGAGTTTTTTGCATTCCAAGAAGTAGTTTTGGCCCTCTAAAAGGAATTCTAAATAGGGTTTAAGGTTAACTACCACTTGCTCTCTCATCATTAGCATGTTCAATAGTTCTCTTCCCCTTCTCTTTATTTGATGCTCCTATAAAGGGTCTCTTCCCTTTTTTCCATTGCCTCAATAGTTTTCTTCACTAAAATATTTACATAAGAAGAAAAAATAGAGAGAAAGAGCTAGGGCTAAAACTGGATCGGATACCAGCATATTCATATCTATATTTATTTTGTCTAACAAATATTAATATGTATACAAATTTTATTCAGATGCCAAAATTCATATCCATATTTATTTTAAATGGATATAGATACAATTTAGATACTGAAAGTATGGATAAAATTATGGATATAAATAAAATAATTAAACTTTATGATAACAAAATCAAAGATATTACTAAATGAATGATAAATTAAGTTAATAGTATGTTTATATGCTCGTATATTTTTCTTAAAAATTAATAAGTGCTATATAAAATTATATAGGATTGTAGATATAGATTCGGATATGGATCGCATAGTTATCTATTCATATCTATATCTTTTTTTTTGACAAATATGGATATAGATATGGATATTAGTTGGATCCTCAAATTTCTGTCCATATCCAGATTGATTCGGGTACAAAAATATATCCAAACAGATATTATCCATATCATTTTTACCCCTAACAAGTGCTTCATCTTAGGAAAAATATATGCTAGTGTACAAACTCTGCATTAAAAAAAAAAAAGCTTACAGAATCATGCTAACAAAAAAAATTAATATAGAATAATGCTAACAAGGAAAAATGTTATGGGATCATATTAATAGAAGAAAATATTATGGGTTGTCATATGATTCTTAAAATTATGTGATCATCTAAAATCATATGATCACCTAAAATTATGTTAATACTCTCTCTCAAACTCAAGGTGGTACTATAGGTGCCAACTTATGTTTAGAAACTAGATCATGAATATACTCAAAAGCTAGCATGATAAATTAATGTATCTGTTGGTGTGGCTAATTTAGATAATATGACTATAATAAGATACAGAAGGTGGTGGTTGTAGCAAGATCGGCGCTCAAAGAAAAGATAATTGAAGGCTGATAATTCTTGCTGATAAAAATACTACAGGAAAGAAAACCAATGATCAAAGAGAAAGCAGTCGAAGACTAATAATTAATGTAGATAAAAACACCATAGAAGAGAAAGCTAGCGCTCGAAGAGACGCAAGCTAAAGGTTGATGATCCTTATAGAAAAAATATCACATTAAAAAAAATCAGTGCTCAAAGAGAAGATAGCCGAAGGCCAATGATGGAGAGAAATTTATCGAGCGATGATAAGAAGAGGCAATCGAAGATCTGAAGTAGAGAAGAAAAATGGTGGAAAGAAACTACGGATTCATCTAAAATATAAAAAAAAAAGATCTTCATGTATTAATCTACCAAAAAGTAGATAATCTATAAATCCACTAAAAATAGAGGATCTGTAAGAAAATAAAGATTGGTGGATCGACAGTGGTGGCATATTAAGTGATCGATGGCTCTAATATCATATTAAAATAAAAAGAGAAATATAAGAAAAAAAGAGAGAGAAATAGAGGCTTTATTATCTTTGTTTCAATTATATATGGTACATCTCAGGGGATATATATACTAGTGTGTCTATCAAAAAAAATAATATTAACTGATATAGAATCATGTTTAATAAAGAAAATAATATAGAATACTGCTAATTAAAAAAAATGTTATGGGATCATGTTGATAAAGAAAAATATTATGGATTATCATATGATTCCTAAAATTATGTGATTACCTAGAATCATGCTAATAGTTTTCTTCCCCTTTACCTAATCACCCTAACATTACTCACATGTGCAACCTACTTATCAGCAAGTAATTCAGACCTTACATTTACCAACCTTGACCCTATAGACTTGTTTCCATTGCTTCCATCAACACTTACATCATTTGGCTGCTTTTCTGGATGTACACTATCATCATTTGCAATAGCAACCCCTAGATGAGTGAGCTATTCTCCACATTCATTCTAGGCACCAGCAACTACAGGAAAATATGTAACAGGCGATGCTATTTTTGGCTTTTGGTAACGCTAATAAATGTTGCTAAATGCCTCCATGATGTTTTCTCAACCGTTGTGCATGCATCGACTATGTAGGAGTTGGGAACCATCATTGGAGTATGACTATACTTGTAGAAGCGTCACAAAATTTTCAATTTAAAATGCCATTTAGTTCCAGCACAAAGAGTTGTCTCAGCATGGGTATCTAACGATGCTGATAAGCATGGCTAGAAAACATTATAACGTGGTTTTTTGCAATATCTATAAGCATCATTAGGAAACACTATAACATGGTCATTTGCGACACTTATGAGCATCACCAAGGTTTTTTAAATAAAAAATATAAAAAGATGTTCTACAATGTAGGCTGACATAGCTACATCTTGGCAACTCAGTATATCCAGCAGTATCCAATAATTTATAATCAACTTTTGGTATGTTACCTACCTGAATTCTGGAATCGACAAGTTCAGGAGCATGTTGGCATCTCCACACTCCATGTCACGTCGAGAAGTTTTAGCATCTTACATATTTTCATTATGAATACCATTTGCAATGACAACATCAAGAGCAAGTGGCTTGGAATTCATGCATCAATCAGAGTGTTAAGATCCCAATGAAGTATAGAATCATGGGAAGAATATTTGGTCCCTATTTTGTCGAGAAAATTTTGCAAGGTCCCGGTAGAGTTTTCTGTATTATGTGATTAATCTAATTTCATTCTGTCCGATCCCTTACCAGGCAAGTCTAAGGTAGAAGATGCTTCCAGATGTATCTTAGATTTACCATGCAAATCTTTAGTACTGTGGTGAAGTTGGTTCGTTGTTACTTCAAATAAGGAAGTGATTCAACATAAGTGGAGCTTCCTAGAAGGTCATCTGCTTTAGAAGCATGGCCAATAAAAACTAAATCTTTAGGATTCATGCTGTCACAAGCAGTAGCAGCCAATGTTGACATAACAGAGGAATCCACAGCATCAGAAATCTCTTGATTTAAATCCTTTAAACCACTTTTATCATCAACAATGGGTCTTTCATGATGTTGTTTCAAATATGATGGTCCTTTGATATGAAGCTCCCCGGGTCTCTACCATGTGATTAGAGTCATCAGAATTAGAAGATGGTTTGTGTGGTGATGATGGAGAACAGACTAACAAAAATCATCTATTCTTTATTGGAATGCTTTCTAAAGCTTAACTTAATCGTCGTCGAAGAATAGTAGCACCAAGCTACAGCAAGAAAATTAAAGCATCAGAAATAATGCAAGAACATCAATAGTTTCACACAAGAATCACAAAATTTCATAGAAGAACCATTTCCGATTCTGAAACCCCCTGCTCTCTTTACTTCTTTATCAGAAGCATCCTCACTAACCTTTGAACTTTTGCTTGAAGACTTCTTTTTGTTTCCCCCAGAAAATCAAGTCCTACCTCGTCTTGTAGCCTTTCCCTGCCTTCAGAAGCCTTATTCCAATTCTAAAAGAAAGTAATCACTATGGTTATCCCGTTAATGCAACAACATGTTGAAATATGGTTTCTTATGAAGGACACTAATCTAGACAAATTATACAGCACTATTTCTGAACTGTGCAGTTTAGAAAATTTAGAAAAAGCAAGTTCAAGATCGGTCTAAAATAAATAGAAGTCTTAACTTGGCTGTGACGCTGTAACATTACAAGTTCGTTTGCATGAATCACCATAGCATAATAAAGCAAACAAACTTTCAAATTCTTCAGCAAAATCAATGAACAATACCTAAACACTACTCAAAATATTTCCAGCTCCACCATTACAAGCTTCATGATAGAAGCTAGAAAATTTAAAGAATATAAACTACTTGTAAACAACAACCCCGTCCCCCAACACACACACAGACACCAAAAAAACTGCAACATCATCTCATAGAATATCAGCAACCACTGAGGCTTGATCAACGGTAAAATAACAATCCAACAACAAATCATAAAATCCAACCTATGCATCACAATGGATCAGCAAGGAGAGATAGGTTTTAGCAACCAAATGAAACGTTAGATTGAACATACCTTACACAAAGAGCAGATGTTGTCAGTCTGTTGGATATAAGATATAACCCAAACAGAAAGCTTATACCAGGTGGGAGATGATTACCATAATAAAAGCTAAAAGAAGATACCAGCATTCTAAAATCTTCAGCCACCCAAAAAACCTAAATGGATAACACAATTTGTGCATGATCTATCATAAAACCGACAATTGCTCCGGCCACTGAAACCATAAGAAAAATATAAATAAAATAAAACCATCAAAAAGGCAAGTCAGCTAGCCTAAAGAGGCAGAATCAATGAGATCCATCTGAAGTAAATAAAATAAAACCCATTTCATTCAATTCGAAGTTCATAAGAGAAAAATATGCTCTTAAAAGGACACCTGTTAGTCAATCATAACAAACCGCCATATCCATCATGCCCAGACCTGAATTAGGTCATAATTTTGCAGCATAACATATCGGTTGGAAAGGACACCATAACACCAAGATTAGCTACACCCGAAAGAATCCATAACCAATGAAACCAAAACTATAAGCCCTAAACTAAAAGCTCAAACTCAACAAGAGAAATTCAAATAGAACCCATTCTAAAAAAAAAAGAAAAAAAGAGGGCTATCACTTGTGCATGATATCATCACCTCGGTAACTATTAGAAGTACCAGGACCTTGTAAGAAGCAGAAAAAGCTTATTAAGTAGAGAATATAGAAATCAGTATATACAACTCATAAAGTCTATATAATACTATTGATATATGTGAAAATAATATAAAATTTAAAAATTATATGTAGCTTGACAAAATCACGTAAAAAAGATGTAATCTGATCCACCTGAGTCCTCAATGACACTATCTCTGTCTGATAGCTCCGCCTTAGCTTCTCCATCTGTAGGTAATGTTTCTGACTCATCTCCTGTATTTATGTCTCTAGCCTACAGATCTTTGTAGTACTATTGTTCTGTCTATACTTCTGAGTATATCTACTCACTGCAAATAAGTGAGTTGGGGTGACTCCAACTCCCTAACCTCTTACTCTGCCATAATACTCTGATCCCATAAGCTCAATGAACACTTGGGCCTCGATGTGACTACACTCCGCAGATGATGATGACTCGTCGGTATGCTCTACAAAAAGTGTTGCCCAGCTATGCAACCCAAGAGGGGGGGGTGAATTGGGTTTCTAAAAATTTTGAACTTAACTAATGGCTTATGAAAAAAGTTTGTCAATAGCTAAATGAATGAGGAGAAAAACCTTAATTCAAGATTAATTGCCAAAAGCAAGAATCCAAGGAAATAATGAAGAGTTAAAGAGAAGCAATTATGCACACCACAAACAAAAGGATTTATAGTGGTTCGGTGCCAACCTTGCACCTACATCCACTCCCCAAGCTCCTACTTGGGAATTCCAATCCACAAAACTTGTATTCAGCCCGAATACAAACGTCGGAAACTCCGACACTAGCTATCCCAAGCTAGTCCACTTATTTCTCAGGTACAAGCCAACCCAATACACTCCGATTCTAGGTTCGGATCAACCTTTCCTTGTTTTGGAACCCCTCCAAAACAAAAATAATCACTCAAACTGAGTAAAACAATTTATAGCACAAATAAGTACAAGAAAAGCTCCTTTAATGAGCGAATATAACTTTAAATACACTTTACTCAAGAGAAGAAGTCCCTTTTTGGATTTCCTCAAGGTGGATGGAGAATTGTTGAGCGCTTGAGGAGTTGGTGAGCTTGGATTGATGGCTTCTTGAAAGCTTTAAATGAGCTCTTGATTAGGGCTGAAAAGTTGGCTTGAGAAATCCTTTTTCAAATTTTTTCTTTTGAATGCTCTTGAATGCTCTCTTGAATGCTCTTCTTTTTCTTTTTAATCTCTTGCTATCTCCCTTTTTGTTTCCCACCTTTTGAATCCTTTTATAGCTTTAAGAAATAGAGGAAAACATTCTAGGCAAAGAGCCGTGAGACCACATTAAATGAGCATTAAAAGCACTTAAAACGGGTTAAAAACTAGCCGTTGCGGAAAAATTCCGTCACAGGGGTCGACTCATGAGTCGACTCATGCCTCAGAGGTCGACTCATGAGTCGACCTCTGTTGAAGAAACCAGAAAACAGGGTTCTGTAATTTTTGGCCTAAAACTGCAGGGGTCGACTCATGAGTCGACTCATGCCTTGAGGGTCGACTCATGAGTCGACTCACAGGTTGTGCCAAGCCAAAAATTCTGCATGCCAAACTGCTCATTGTGCCATGAGCTGACTCATGGGTCGACTCATGGATTTCAAACATGCATAACTTCCAAAATACAAGTCCAAAAACAATGAAATTTTCACCAATAGATCACAAATCTTTTGTTCTATCATTTAATACTTTCAATTCAGAATTTTGGTAAGATTACGATTTTGCCCTTGAAGAGCACAAAGACTTTTCCAAATAAAAAAATATTGGTACCCCTTCAACTGCTTTGTAATCATCAAAATCAATCTAGGGAGCAACAATCTCTCCCTTTTTGATGATGACAAAACACTTGAACAAAAGCATTTATGTGAATCATTAATTTCAAAAGGATGCATTATAAGTGCATTTGCTTGAAAAAAAGATTGATTCTTTTGGCATGTGATACAAATGGTCATATGCATAAATAGTTTGGCCATTTGCTTAAAGATTTAAAAATTTGCTCATTGGATTATATGATTTTGGTGTTAGAGTAGAAAATTTATTTTTGTTATCAGAGCAAGTTGTATCTTGAAAATTTGCTCATTCTCATTTGATTATTTAGTTTTAGTATCAGAGCAAAAATAATTAAGTGTACCAATGCATGTCTAAGAATTAATTATAAAGTATATCAGAGCATGTCAACTTTAAGATGTATCAGAGTAAGTTTAAATTTTAAAGCATATCAGAGCATGTTTAAAGAAGTAATTTTAAAGGTTGCTTATTTGCATTGTACTTAGCAATTTACTCATTGTATTTTTAAGTTATTTAATAATTTTACTTTTGATATTGTTCTTTAATTTCTCCCCAATTCATTCATTTTATTTTCAAGGCTTTTAATAATTTATAATTTTTGCTTTTGATATGTTTCTTTTTCTTTATAATTTCTGATATGTTTCTTTTTCTTTATAATTTCTAATAATTTATAATTTTACTTTTGATGGGTTTCTTTTTCTTTAATTTCTCCCCCTTTTTGACATCATCAAACATTGTTAACTCCCCCTCTTTTTCTGAATACGTTTTCTCTTTAGTGTTTTTTCAAACTTCTAGTGCTAATCATTAATGTTTGCTCCCCCTGAATACAGCAATCATTAACCAAAATATGCTATAGATTACTATAGATATGAATCATCAAAAAAGAGAAGTTGTTTCAACAAAGAGAAGATATATAACCAAAAGATGGTTGACATCATTACAAAGAGTAGATATATAAGTAAAAGATGATTAAAATCATAGTTGTTTCAATATATATTTCATATCATAAAAGTCAACTAGCTAATGTCATTACATGGCCCAAAAATACAGATCCTAGAAAGAACAGGAGACTAACACCTAGGATCTAGTAAAGCTCATGACTGGATGGATCGGAGTCATCAGAGATAGGGTGAGGAGATGATGGATCTCGACCAAGAGTACGTCCTCTACCCCTTCTGCCTCTGCCACGAGCAGGTGAGCGAGATGAACTAGGAGGCTGAGAACGTTGAGAAGCCAAAGACTGGACTGAAAGAGTGAGTCTAATGGAATCAAGAACGTTCAGTGCTCTCGAAACAGACTGAAGTAGAGCAGTGAACTGAGTAGATGCATGCTCACTCGAGCCTCTGATCTCTCTCCTCAATAACTCATAACCACCCTCCAATGCACCTCTGAGCCTGCCAGCCTCTGCAGTAAGGTCTGTGACCTCAATAGAGCTCTCCTGTGGCTGAGGATGGGCCAAAGCTAAGACTTGCCCCTGCAAGTCAAGAACTCTCCCAGTCAGTCTCCAAATACTGTCCTCTAGCTGCTGAATCTGAATAGACTGATCTGAGATCAACTGAAATACAGTGGAGATATGGGGAATCAAGGTCTGATCAGATGAATCTAATGAAGTGGACCCTGGTGTAAATGTAGAAGTGCTCCACTGTCGAGAAAGCAAGGAAGCCACACGCTGAGAAATCAGCTCGATCTGATCATCAGCTAATCTGAACTCTGGAGGAGGTGCTCTGCTCTCTGGCTGATGTACTGGTGTGTGCCTCCTGGTGAACTCTAAAGAGCCAGCCTCTAGGTCTGGAACGAACTGGATATCTGGAGATGCTGCCCTGAAGTCATAGAGAGGAGATGAGGGACCTTCTTCTTCAGCTCTGTCTTCTACTCTGTCCTCAGCTCTCTCCTCAGAACCCTTGATCCAACCACCATCAGTTTTAGTAAATCCCATGCGGTGCAGAGTGTGTTGGTTGATGGTGTCTACGTGAGAAAGCTTAGCAGATGCCTCCCCCTCAAAACTGACTCCAAACCTCCTGAAAACTAGTGTAAGGGCCATACCAAAAGGCAGATGTGCCTTGGATCTGTTCAGTGTCTCTCTCATGGCCTCAATCATTAATGCAGGGAGGTTTAATGGGGTTTGAGTGATCACATAAAATATTATACAAATATCTCTGCCAGAAAGGAGGTCATGCCTACCACTCCTAGGGAAGAAGAGCTTTGTCACTAATTGATGTAAGATCCTCATTTCAATTGACAAAATTTTGGCTTCCAATTTATTCAAACTTCTCGAGTAGGTTCCTCCTAGAATTACACTGATCCCCTCTTCCTTCACTGGGAGTTCCATGTAAGAATATCCCTCACAGGGCAAGTGAAGTATCTCTCCCAAAATAATAGGATCCAGACAAATATCAACTCCCTTAACTGTAGAAGTCACTGTTCCATTGCCATAATGCAGATTTGATAAAATTCTCTAACCAGGTCTACAAAAGTAACTTCCTTGAGAGAGCAGTAAAAACCCCAACCCTGGTTTTTTATTTTTGTTCCAAAGGTAAAACCTTCTTTTTCAAAGAATCTAAAATCCACATTCTTTCCGGTTTCAACCTTCCTATCAGATAAAGGGATTTTGCTAGGGCTAAGGGGAGACTGAGAGGGACCTTGAGCTGACACAGAAGCCGGAATGGGAGCAGTGGAGGACTGAGCAGCTTGCCTTTTTCTGCAGACATTTTCTTCCAGCTCACGGACCAATTTTCTTCTCTGAGGGAGCTTCATCTTTGGAGCCATTCTCACCACAACAGCAGGCAGGGAGACTCGGAGGATCAAGTAGATGAGTAGAAGAAGGGTTACAAAAGGATGGAGAGGGATTTTGGCGGAGAGAAGAGGCGGTTTTGAGAAGAACGGTGGAGGCTAGGGCACGCTCCAACCGCTTCAATCAAAGGGGAAAGACGCGAAAATCTCCTTTCCCAGGCGGTGATTTGTGGTGGAGAGGAGAAGGAAAAAATATTCTTGAGCTAAATCCTTGATTTTGGAGAGAATGAGGATGAGGATGACGGTTCTTGGAGGGAGGAAGACGAAGAGAATGAGTCGGCTCATGAACAGGCTTCAAGTTAAAAGGAAAGAGCCCGTGGAAAGTTGGCAATAATTTTAAGTATGCCATAGGGTCGACCCTAGGGGGTCGACTCATGAAACTCAAAAATTTAGAAAAAATATGAATAAATTCTGAAAAAAAATTAAAATTTTGGGAGAAAGAATTTTGCTCAATGACAAGTTGTGAGAATGATAATCTTGAGCTTTTAGGACCAAGAGAGATGATGGAAATTGAGTTCAAAGAAATTTTGACATCAAATCTTTGGAATTGGAGAGATATTTAGGCATAAGGATCAAGAATTCCTAGATTTCTCTTAATTTCACAGAATCTATCCTCACTAAGGGCCTTTGTAAAGATATCAGCTAATTGATTTTCAGTGCAAACATATTCAAGAATTATATTTTTATTTTGAACATGTTCTCTTATAAAATGATGTCTTATTTCAATATGTTTGGACCTTGAGTGTTGAATTGGATTTTTAGATAGATTTATGGCACTTGTGTTGTCACATCTTATTGGTGTTTCATTAAGTTTGATTCCAAAGTCTTCGAGTTGTTGCTTAATCCACAAGATTTGAGCACAACAACTTCCGGCTGTAATGTATTCGGCCTCAGCCGTAGACAGTGCTATCGAATTTTGTTTCTTGCTAAACTAGGAGATTAGGTTAACTCCAAGAAATTGGCAAGTTCCACTTATGCTTTTTTTATCTAATCTACATCCAGCAAAATCAGTATCTGAATATCCTAATAAATCAATTAGTGAGTTCTTAGAGTACCATAACCCTAGAGTTTGAGTACCATTCAAGTATCTAAGGATTCTTTTAACAGCATTCAAATGAGATTCTTTAGGATTAGACTGATATCTAGCACACAAACAAACACTAAACATGATATCAGGCCTACTTGCAGTTAAATATAATAGAGAGCCAATCATACCTCTATAGTATTTTAAGTCTACACATTTACCTTCATCATCCTTGTCAAACTTACATGAGGGGCTCATGGGTGTACCAATTGGTTTGGAGTTCTCCATTCCAAATCTTTTGAGTAGTTTCTTGGTGTACTTGCTTTGGGTGATGGAGATTCCCTCTTTTGTTTGTTTGATTTGGAGTCCGAGGAAGAAGGTAAGTTCTCCCATCATGCTCATCTCGAACTCCCCCTGCATGAGCTTAGCAAAGTCTTGACAAAGAGATTCATTAGTAGACCCAAAAATTATGTCATCAACATAGATTGTATTACTAACATATCATTTTAATTTCTTTTAATAAAGAGGGTTGTATCTACATTACCTCTTGAAAAACCATTATTTAGTCAAAATTTGCTTAGCCTATCATACCAAGCTCTAGGTGCTTGTTTTAATCCATATAAAGCTTTATTTAATTTAAAAATATGATTAGAAAAAGCATGATTTTCAAATCCCGGAGGTTGTTCTACATAGACTTCTTCAGCAATATATCCATTTAAAAAAGTACTTTTGACATCCATTTGAAATAATTTGAATTTCATAAAGCAAGCATATGCAAGTAGAAATCTAATGGCTTCTAATCTAGCAACAGGTGCAAAGGTCTCATCAAAATCAATTCCTTCTTCTTAATTATATCCTTTAGCAATCAATCTTGCTTTATTTCTAATTACATTATCATGTTCATCTAATTTGTTCCTAAAGACCCATTTTATGCCAATTATTGAATAATTTTTAGGTCTTGATACTAAAGTCCAAACATTATTTCTTTCAAATTGATTAAGTTCCTCTTGCATTGCATTAATCCAATTATGATCATTTTCAGCTTCTTCAATAGTTTTTTGTTCAAGATGAAATACAAAAGCACAATGATTAAATACATCTCTAAGTGAAGAATAAGTTTTTACCCCATGCATAGGATCACTAATAATTAACTCCTTAGGGTGATTGTGAACATACCTCTATTCTTTGGGTAGGTCATTTGTACCTTAAGATTGTTCTTGAATTTCTTCACCTCTTTCATCTTGTTTGTCTTCTTGTTCCTCATCCTCTTGAGTTGTTGAATCTTTCAGAGTGATCTCCTTCATTCCTTCTATTAGAGAATCTGCATCATCAACACCCTCATTCTTCATTGAAGGAAGATCGTTAGATTCATCAAAAATAACATGTATGGACTCCTCTACTACTAAAGTTCTTTTGTTAAAAACTCTAAAAGCTTTACTAGTGGAGGAGTAACCAAGAAAGATTGCTTCATCTGATTTTGTATCAAATTTATCAAGTCTTTCTTTACCATTATTTAGTACAAAACATCGGCAGCCAAAAACATGAAAATATGCAATATTCGGTTTTCTTTCTTTCCAAAGTTCATAGGGGGTTTTCTTTAAAATTTGTCTAATCAAAGCATGATTTAAAATGTAACATGCTGTGTTAATTGCTTCCGCCCAAAAATATCTTGGAATATTGCTTTCACAAAGCATGGTACGGGCCATTTCTTCTAAGGTTCTGTTTTTCCTTTCAACTACCCCATTTTGTTGGGGTGTCCTAGGAGCAGAGAAGTTATGGCCAATTCCATTTTCATCACAAAAGTTTTCAAAGTCTTGATTTTCAAATTCAGTTCCATGATCGCTTCGAATATTTTGAATTGAAAATCCTTTTTCATTGGTGACTTTTCGGTAAAATTTAGTGAAAATATGAAAAGTTTCATCTTTGTGTGCTAAAAAGAAAATCCAAGTAAAACGAGAGTAATCATCTATAATTACAAAACCATATCATTTTCCTCCTAGACTAGTGGTTCTAGTTGGTCCAAATAAATCCATATGCAAAAGCTCTAAAGGTCTAGAAGTTGAAACAATATTTTTGGATTTAAATGAAACTCGTGTTTGTTTACCTAGTTGGCATGCATCACAAATTCTATCTTTTTCAAAATTCAGTTTAGGCAAGCCAAGAACTAATTCTTTCTTAATTAATTTTGAAAGAGAATGCATGCTAATGTGTGCAAGTCTACGATGCCAAAGCCAACTAGTCTCATTAACTTTAGCATTCAAGGATACTAGGCATTGCATGTTTATTTTGGCTAAATCAATTAAATCTACCATATAAATATTGCCATATCTATGTCCAATAAATTTAATGCCATCGTTAATAGGACTAGTTACAATGCAAACAGATGATTCAAAAATAACTTTATACCCTTTATCACAAAATTGACTAATACTTAGTAAATTATGCTTTAAACCATTAACTAGCAAAATATTTTCAATGTATTTGGAGGGAGTGATACCAATGTTACCTATACCGATGATCTTTTCTTTGCCATTATCTCCAAAGGTGACCATCCCTCCATCCTTAGCATCAAGCGTGATGAATTATGATTCATCACCAGTCATGTGTCTCGAGCATCCACTGTCAAGATACCATTTCCTGTTTCCTCCTTGGGATGCTAGACACACCTGCAAGCAAAAGTTAAATTTTTGTTTTAGGTACCCAAGCTTTCTTGGATCTTTTTGGTTAGTCATAATGGTTCCTTTTGAAACCCATATTTTCTTTATAGTTGAGTTTACAGATTTGTTAAAGAGGCAAGTGTATGACTTATGTCCTATTCTACCACATTTGAAACAAGTAATATTGGTAGACTTGTTACTTAAAGAGTTTACATAAATATTTTTCAGATATTTTTATTTCTTCAAGGGGTTATAGCCAAGTCCAGCCTTATCATATATGGCTTTTTGATTATCAAGAATCATATTGAGTTTGTTTGAACTTAAGGTGAACTTTTCTACTATTGGTTTCAGCTTGGCAATTTCATTCTTTAAGCTTTGATTTTCTTGAAGCAAGGTGGATTTTTCAATTGAAAAGTTTTCAGCTTGTTTCAATAAGGATTGATTTTTAATTTTAGCTCTTTGTTTTTCATCCCTAGTTTCTTTAATTCATCAACTAAGTCATAGAATGCTTCATGCAATTCTTCAAATGTAAAGTCACTAGGGATTTCGGAAATTACCTCATTTTCGTGTGCCATAAGGCACAGGTTGACTTGTTCGGTTGAGGTTTTCTCATCGGAGCTTGAGTCATCACTCGCACTCCATGTGGCCATCATGGCCTTCTTCTTGAACTTCTTGGGACCTTTCTTCAGTTGTGGATATTCGGATTTGAAGTGTCCCGGCTTCTTGCACTCGTAGCAGATAAGGGGTTGGTCTTTCTCTTTTTCTTTGCTTTGTTCCCCTTTTGTGAATGGCCTCTTCCTCATCCCCTATTTCCTTTTCCTCAAAAATTTCTTGAATCTTCGGGTGATGAGAGCCATCTCTTCATCCTGTTCTTCATCTTCAGTGTCATCAGTTTCTTCATCAGGAGGAGCTGTGGATTTGAGGGCAATGGTTCTTTTCTTTTTGACTTCTTCCTCTTGATGTTGCTTCATGCTTAGCTCATGAGTCATCAAAGATCCAAGAAGCTCTTCTAGAGGTAGAGTGTTCAAGTCCTTGGCTTCTTGGATGGCAGTCACTTTGGCTTCCCAAGTTCTTGGCAAGGACCTGAGAATCTTCTTACAAGCTCACTGTTAGTATAGGACTTACCAAGACTCTTTAAACCATTAATGATATCAGTAAATGAGTAAACATTACAGTTATGGACTCATCATGCTCTATTTTAAATAATTCATATTTATGCACAAGCATGTTTATTTTAGACTCTTTTACTTGATTGGTTCCCTCATGGGTTACTTCTAACCTATCCCATATTTCTTTAGCAGATGAACAAGTAGAAATGTGATTAAATTTGTTTGCATCAAGAGCACAATAAAGTACATTCATTGCTTTAGCATTTAATTGGGCCATCTTCTTATCAATCTCATCCCATTCTTTCTCGGGTTTGGTTGATTCCTCATCATCTATAATTTTAGTGGGTGTGTGAGGACCGTTCACTATGATACTCCACATATCATAGTCGAGCGCTTGAATGAATATTTTCATCCGAGCTTTCCAATAGGTGTAATTAGACCCATTGAAAAGTGGAGGTCGGTTGGTGGATTGCCCCTCGCAAGAGAAGTACCGACGTGGGTTGCCATAATCTTGGCTCTTTGATTGTTTAGATCAAAGACGGGCTAGAGAACCTGGCTCTGATACCACTTGTTGCCCCAGCTATGCAACCCAAGAGGGAGGGGTGAATTGGGTTTCTAAAAATTTTGAACTTAACTAATGGCTTATGAAAAAAATTTGTCAATAGCTAAATGAATGAGGAGAAAAACCTTAATTCAAGATTAATTGCCAAAAGCAAGAATCCAAGGAAATAATGAAGAGTTAAAGAGAAGCAATTATGCACACCACAAACAAAAGATTTATAGTGGTTCGGTGCCAACCTTGCACCTACATCCACTCCCCAAGCTCCTACTTGGGAATTCCAATCCACTAAACTTGTATTCAGCCCGAATACAAACGTCGAAACTCCGACACTAGCTATCCCAAGCTAGTCCACTTATTTTCGGGTACAAGCCAACCCAATACACTCCGATTCTAGGTTCGGATCAACCTTTCCTTGTTTTGGAACCCCTCCAAAACAAAAACAATCACTCAAACTGAGTAAAATAATTTATAGCACAAATAAGTACAAGAAAAGCTCCTTTAATGAGCGAATATAACTTTAAATACACTTTACTCAAGAGAAGAAGCCCCTTTTTGGATTTTCTCAAGGTGGATGGAGAATTGATTGAGCGCTTGAGGAGTTGTGAGCTTGGATTGATGGCTTCTTGAAAGCTTTAAATGAGCTCTTGATTAGGGCTGAAAAGGTTGGCTTGAGAAACCCTTTTTCAAATTTTTTCTTTTGAATGCTCATTTTGAATGCTCTTCTTTTTCTTTTAATCTCTTGCTATCTCCCTTTTGTTTCCCACCTTTTGAATGCTTTTATAGCTTTAAGAAATAGAGGAAAACATTCTAGGCTGAAAAAGAGCCGTTAGACCACATTAAATGAGCATTAAAAGTACTTAAAACGGGTTAAAAACTAGCCGTTGCGAAAAAATCCCGTCACAGGGGTCGACTCATGAGTCGACTCATGCCTCAGGGGTCGACTCATGAGTCAACCTCTGTTGAAGAAACCAGAAAAAGGGTTCTGTAATTTTTGACCTAAAAACTGTAGGGGTCGACTCATGAGTCGACTCATGCCTTGAGGGTCGACTCAGAGTCGACTCACAGGTTGGCCAAGCCAAAAATTCTGCGTGCCAAAACTGCTCATTGTGCCATGAGCTGACTCATGGGTCGACTCATGGATTTCAAACATGCATAACTTCCAAAATATAAGTCCAAAAATAATGAAATTTTCGCCAATAGATCACAAATCTTTTGTTCTATCATTTAATACTTTCAATTCAGGGTTTTGGTAAAATTACAATTTTGCCCCTGAAGAGCACAAAGACTTTCCAAATAAAAAATATTGGTACCCCTTCAACTGCTTGTAATCATCAAAATCAATCTAGGAGCAACAATAATCTAACAAACTGTTCAAGAAAACAGAGATTTTTTAAGGTATAGAATGATACACTCCCTTCTCAACTGTACAAACTAAATCGGGGAATTGATGTATTGCATAATTTATTTATGTGTTCTTTATCCCAAAAAAGAGCCTCACAATATTGACATTCATATTTAAGCTCTCCAATATCTAACGATTCAATATATATACCTATATAGTAAGGAAGATATAATTAAAAATATCGTAGACTAAATCAAAAAAAGGAAATAAATTGAATTCTTATTCAATCATTTATTGGAATGCTTGAAAGAAGATGTTGTACAAATATTTGGTTCGATCACATATACATCTATGTCTTCCTCAGTATTGAAAATCACAGGTGCATCCGCAGCTGGAAAACTTTTGTAACTAAGAATATGCACATCTCTCTTTTCACTAATGGTAGAAAGAAATTATACATGTGATTTTTTTTTATCAATATGCTTGAATGATTATCTGACTCTGCTATCTTCCTGGCTCTTCTCCCAGCGATGATGTTCATTCTTTTTATTCTATTTTATCTAAATATTTGTAATGGTTCCATTCTATTTTTCGAGTAACAGAATATAGAATACATGTAGAAAAAAAATAAATATCTAGAATAATCAAGTATTATACCAATTATATATAATGATGCAAAAAAATATATATAAGAAAATCTAAAATTAAGAAATAACCATGGATAACGTAATATGTGAACAATAAATAGAATTTACAAATATATAGAAAACTAATCAATAATATTGGTATATATTTTATTGATACTTGAAAAAAAACATGCAGAATGATACATATTAAAATTATGGAACAATCTAACAAAAAATTTGATCAGTAATATACATATATACTTTATCATAAATATACATAATTAATGAATATAAAAATTCAATAAGTAATATTAGCATATATTCTATCGATATCTGAAATAGAAGAACGTGCAAAATGATGCAAGTTAAAAATGTGAAACGATCTAACAAAAGAAATGGTACCTTAATATTAGATAAAACATGCAGAAAAAATATATTAAACCACTAAATTCACATATTTTTTATCAAATGAATGAGATAATTATGAATATAATACATAATCAATATAAATATTATAACTACACCATTTATGCTATCATGATTCTAAGAATTAACAATTTTCTGATGATCATCCAAGCACAAAAAAATACATATATTATGCACTGAGCATATTAGCATGTTTTTTTTTATCACCGACATTATAAGTTTATCTAGAAATTATAATCAAATTGCATCAATAGTAGTTAGTAATCTTAGTTTCAGAATATGATCTCAACAAAATAACACAAGCATTATTAGTTACAGCAAAAATTTACATCTATACGATGATTTTTTTAAATGTACTATAGTTATTTAGAATATTTTATTAAAGAAAAAATAATTAAAAGTATACACATTATGATACATTTATACAAAGAAAGCACATTTTGTATTATATTCCATCTTTCAGTTTATATCATTATATAACTATATCATTATAGGTTTTTATTCCAAAAGGTGTATTATATCGTTACAAAAATAAAGAAACAAAACCTAAAAGATAGATAGACCTTTTTAGCTGGGTGATAGACCCTAGCAAAGTTCCCTAGACCAAATTTTCTCCAACCTATAACTTGGCATTCAGATGATAGATTCTTCTATACTTAGCAATTTCTTCTTGTAATACATCATAATCAGATTTAAGTCATCCATACCTCTCGATGGATAAATTATAATCCCACCACATACTTCTATGCTGAACTTCCAACTTATCATAGGCTGTATTGATAATTTCATACAAATATTTATAATGTTCCTTGTCAAAATAGTTGACATCCTCAACTTCAAATTTAAAATTATTCTTCGACTCATCTATGCAAACTCAGCTACTATTCTTTGACTCAATTTGTATGTGTCCTATCCATCCCTATATCCTAGTGTATTTAAATAGCTCGTCATCTAGTCCCTACCCTCATTCAAAAGTGATGTCCATATAAGTCTTTAGAAAAGTGTTGCCTTGGAATTCTAAGCAATATATAGGAGGTATAAGACCTAATTTGACAGTGATATCTTGCAGCAAAATTCAAAAAAAAAAATAAATCCATCCCTGCAATTACAATAAATAATGAAATCAGTAATTCAAGAAAAAAGTACTAGTCTTTTTTTTATGTGATTCAAAGTATGATGTCCAAGATAATACACACACACATACATACATACATATAAGATATTTTTGATATTTTTTCAAATAGTAATTGTATTCATAAATTTTAAATGTGCAGGGAATGGAAAAACCTTTCCATTTATACACCCTAATCTGAATACACAATTGTGAAAAAAATATTTAAACAGCAAATGCAAGAATTTATTTTATTTTTGCAAAATAATTGCATTTTCTTTGTTCCTGCAAAAGGAAGAAATGAATGAATCACTTTGCAATAAAGGTAAGTCAAGTTATGAATTTATTTATAGATAAAATCTTCATAAAATAGAAGTATAAGAGGTGATCAATTTATAGATATTACCATAAATTTATGTTCATAAAAAAAAATTAAATGAAGCAAATAATAGTGTTATATCTCATGCAAGAAATTAAATAATAAATAAAAGAATATATATTTTTAGGGGGGAGGATGTTGGCGGACTTATAAAACTTTAAGAAAAAGTATTGCAAAAAATCTTAGAAAATATCGCCTAAATTTTTTTTTAAAAAAAATCTAAATCAAGGGGAATAATCCAAACCATAATAGTTCACTTATAAAAAAAAACTATAAGGATACCCACATAAAGATATTGAGAAATCAAATTTATGCTATATTCATGTAAAACTTTTGTGTGCCTTATTAATTTAAAATTCATTTCCCTATATAATTCTATGCAGCCAACCATATATATTTTTTTTCTTTTATTCTTTTATGCACCTGGCTATGCACCTTTCTTTAAAAACACTAAGCCTAATCCTTTTCCCCACTTACCCCATCACCATCACTTCCCCAACCCCATCCTCCTCTTTGGCTCTTTGGCTCTCCCTCGACCACCACCAGCTCCCACTGTTCTTCCATCTCCTCTATTTTTTGACCCTTTTCTAGTTGATTTCGTCATTAGACTGATTGCTCTCACTTTATGAGTTGATCTCTTTTGGATCCATTTTTATCTTTTCTTTTTATTGTCGGTTACATCCTGAGAGATAACAATCCAGAGATGAGAATTGTCAAGCCACTCACCGTTCATAGCTTCCCTCAAGCACGTTGGTGGTTTTGGTTCCTCACCTCCTTTTTCTTTCTTGCCTCATTGGCGATGAACACACCACCCCTTTCTGTTTTTATCATCCATCCATGGCTACGATCGATGGCTCCTCACTCCACTATGTCTCACCATTAGTTAACATAATCAATATCATAGAAAAAACTAGATATTTTTTGTGTTTCTGATCTATTTTTCTCAGCTTCTCAATGAACCATTATTCATTATTTTATCCTTCCTTTCTTTTTTTTTCGATTTCCTTTTCCATTGTAACATTTGCTGTAACTCAAACCCTAATATATCCTATCCTCTCTACGGAAGATTCCTCCCCCCTCCCCTTTTTTTCGATTATCTTCTCCATTGCAAGCTTCTCGATGGCCTAAACCCTAACCCTGATGCTAATCTGCAACCTTAACCTGAACCCTAATCGTATCCCCAATCCTAACACAAATCCTAACCCTAATCCTAATCCTAACCAATCCTTAACCCTACCCTTGACACCCAACCCCAATCCTAACCAATCAATTTTGTTCCACAATCTATTAACTTATTAACTCAACAATCCAATACCCAAACCCAGCAGCCTGCTAACCCGAATCCGACAATCCAGAATCTTAGACCGACTAACCCAAATCCTAGAATCTACTGATTTGAATCCGATGACCCAAATTCCACTAACCCGTTGATCCAAAAACCAAAACCCGATATTGGGGACCTATACAATAGTTTTAACCTCTTAACTTGATCCAATATCCAAAATCAAACATCCTGATCCAACAACTCTTATTTCTTTCTTCCCTCCTTGCTCATTACCAGTCAGATTAAATTGCCAATTTGATTAAGGATAGGGTTAGGGTCAACAGGGAGGGTTCTACAGGCTTACCTGTTGGTAACAAGAAGGCTGCTGTATTGCAGCAGCAACCATACCTTATCTTCACCCTAAAATGCTTTTTTCCCTTATGGACAATGTGGAATGATGCCAAACGCAATAACCCTATATCCCTTCCACCCCTACATAATGTCTCTAAAAAATGGAGTGCAAGGCTGCTCAAAGCGAGCAACAACCCTCCTTGCTCATGAGAAACCATGAATAGTTTCTCATATAATGTTGTGAAAATTTTGAAAGTCACTAGATTGTACCCAACAACTTCTCACTAATCCGATAGGAAATACAACTCAATAATTTGAAACATAACAAACCAAAAAAAAAGAAAAAATAAATGTGTGAGCTCACCTTTTCTAGTTGAGTTCTCTTGATTTCCTTGACAGCAAAGTGATCAAACAACAGAAACAAAAACAATTAGAAAAAAGAAAAAAAACCTAAAACCAATAGAATAGTCTCTACTTACTGATCTTTCCCTATCAAATTCTTGAACCACCACTCTTCTTTCAATACTCTTAATCATTCTTTAAACCTTAGACCCATAAATACCATGCTCTAGAAGAAGGAAATGGAGCTGACCATTTTCCATCTCTCTTCTCTATAACCATTTTCAAAACCCTTTCTCCCTCCATTTAAAGGTTGTCTTCTTAACACTGTAATTTCTTTTCTCCTGCGCGATACCTCTTAATCCAAGCCTATCTCCGCTCTTCCAAATCAATTTGGTCTTTCTTTCCTTTTTCCTTGTTGGTTGCTTCTCCTTGCAGATGGATTATTGGAATCTGATGTAGACATTGACATGGAGCTCAAACCAAGTGAAGAAGCTGACGTGGCGACCTCGAATGATAGAGACTTATTTTTTTACCTTCTTTCCACTTTCGGCAATATTAACTCCACCGTACCAGATTTTTTTTCCTTTCCCTTGTTGTCTCTTAAATTAGGAGAGAAAGAAAAAAAAAGAAGAATCTAACAAGAGGTTTGGAAGTTCTCCTCCTAAACTATTAGGATAGCGATATGTCCTAATCAATATATATTCGGGGGAAAGTTTTGAACTCTTTTTCATGTATAGTATAAATTTTCAAATCAGAATCTAATTTAGTCATAAAAAATTTTATATGAATATCCAAAAATATTCTAGCATGGTATCTCGTACTAAAATATATTGATCAACATATCCCTGTAATTTTATGGTTTTTTTGAGAGAGACCACAGGAAGTCTCCTGCCAACGTTACAGAGAGGCTGCTTTGAGGCTTAAAAGAACGAGAACAGGGGTTAAATAATGTAAAAGTATGTGGAAGGGAGAGAGAGATGGGACTGAAGGGGACAAGCCATTGAGTACTGGGTACTCTTTACTATTTCTTCTTACCTTCCATTGCTTTTTCGAATTTCACCCTTCTTTTCTTCACCCGTAGCCAGTTTTCTCCCTGAACATTGAAGGCATGGGAGATCTCATTTATCTTAGGGGGGGGCAAAAACTTACATTGGTGCTCAGGTGGCACAACAACCCCATCATTTGTTCCCCAATGGATTGGGCCATTTGACCTTTTGGGTGGGGTTCCGGGCAAAGGTTCTCATACCATATCTAAAGATCTTAACTAATTATTACATATCAAACTGAAGCCCCGGTTGGCAAAGGTTTTAGGGAGCCTAAAAATACTTCTGCAAAAAATATTTTGCATGATTATAGTAGTATTTAGTAAAAAAATGAAAAAACTATTTTTGGTTTGGCAAAAGAATTGAAAATGTCCATTTGGAAGAAACTTGCTTTCTGATACACATCGAGAAAGTAAAATTTATTTTAACTTTATGAGATTTTACTTTTCAGCCAAATTTTCAGGACAAAGTCAAATAGTACAGCTGTATCCCTTTTAAAAAAAAATAATGTACAAAAAGAACCTCATGCAAACTAAAGGAGAGTGTCACCATATACTAATAACATTTCTTAAGTTTGATTGTCCAACACATATTAAAGAATTTATATTTTAGAGACCTAGTCATCAAATAATAAATAATTTATATAAAAACTCTATTTCTTAAAATATTTATTTTGTAAAAATTCTATTTGATAAAAAATTTATTTTCAAAAACTTCAAAAACTCTACTTTCAATAATTTTTTGTTAGACTTGACAAAATATTTAGAAACAACTTTGGAATAAGCCGATTCAAATCCCATAGAGAGAAAAAAGACTCGTTAAGATCTTATTTTTTTCTGCCCCCGAGATTTAAGTTGATCCACTCTAAAGCTATTTTAGATGTTTTATGAATATAGACTTAACTAGAGGTGCACATGGATTAGGTCACACCGGATCATGAGTGATCCTAATCCGATCCAATTCCTTAAAACATCTTAATAGTGGGCCTAAATCTAACCCAATAGAAGATCGGATTAGGTCTAGCTAGGTCAGATCTACGATCGGATTATTTGGGTCGAATCAAGTTCATATATAACCCGACTTCAACTTGAAAAATTTGGATTTGGATCGAATCCGGGCCAAGTATAGTTAACAACATTTTAATTACCGTGTAGCCAACTATTATTAACCATACAAATAAATAATAAATAATATTATTTTAAGTAAATTAAGATATAAAAAAATTTTTAAATATATCTTTTTATTAAAGACGTTGCTCATAAAATTCTTAAATTATAACTTAGAGGCTCAAATGTGTTTGGGTCCTAACAGCATACCGAGTTCGAATCGAGTTGAGTTCGAATTTGATAAAAATCTAAATTCTATCCAAAAATAGAATGGGACCAATTTTAAAATCCGATCCGGCCCCGTAGATCTTTTGAAATGAGTTGAATCAAATCTAAGTGGATTGGGTCAAGTCGAATCATGGGTCAACCTAATCTATTTGTAGTCATAGATTTAGCTCGATCTATAGCCTATAATTTTGTTGGTTGTACTCATCCAATCCATGAAGCTTACGGGACATTTAGCCTAATAGGGTCTATTTGGCTGTGTGGATCAAGAAGATTCATAGGATTGGACCAGCACCACTGAGAAAATCAGTCTAGGCTAAATTCGTTTAGACAAAAAACCTATGGGCCTTTGGAGTGGGCCAACCTGAATCTCGTAGAGAGAAAAAATGACCAAACCAACTTGCGGGCGGCTATCAAATACCTTTATGCTTGAAATGGACCAAAGCAAAATCAAGCATATTGTGCTGTATCAAGTCTAAAACTATATGACCATAATCATAACTATAACCATTTGGTTTTATCTCAACTATGAAAAACCTAGCCGAACTTGAGGATGGCTCGCAGACTTGGATAAACTTTTAGAATGTAACTTGATATATATGCTCTTCTTCCATGTTCGCTAACTTCGTTCTCCTAAGATGCATTTGATAAGGTATTAAAGCCGTTACCCTTCCCAATAGTCTTTGGTTTTCAGTATCACTTGCCATCCCAAAGAAACTATTTTGAGACTAGAATACCAATTACCTTCGACTAATAACTAAAATATAGTATTATGAGGCACATTTTTTGCTGGATGCTAGTTGAGCTTTTGTTCAAAATTACTTGAGCGGAGCTGAATTATTTTCAGATTAATTTGAGGATGCACTCTTTGGGGTTAATACGAATCAAATGTGGAATTACTCAATGCAATTCTGCTCTTATTTGATGACTTAAAAAGGGAGAATCTTGAAGAATTAAGAACGCAACTTTGGATAAAAAATCTTGATACTTCCAAATTAGCAATCTTTTTAAGAAGACGTAACCTTGTTTGTGTAATTATCGACATCTCGCACATGTTTGTTTTGCAGAAATTGAGTACTCTGAATGACATTATATCATGATTGGGCACTTAGCCTATTTGTTCTCCATAACTAGACCTGAAGTTGGTCAAAATTGAAAGTGGGCTTGAAACAAAACCCCTGAGTTGGGACCGAGCACCTAGCCTGTTTTTTTAATGTTGTCGATAAGTAACCAAAGTGAATAGATGAGGTCAGTTCTGCTCTAAGCTGGAGAGTTGAAACTGATGAATAGAACACTAGTGATAGTTGCGATTGAACTTCGGTGATCTTGGATCAACCTCAAAATGAAGCATCCTTGCCAAAATTTTTTTCTGCATGGTATCCTTCAATGTTGAAGTCAGTTGAATTTCAGAGAAACAGTAAAACATAGAGAGAAAAAAAATTTTTGGAGAGAGAGTAGACCGAAGAATAACTTACCTAAGGGTTCCTCAGTTCCTCCTTTGTATAAACTATTTTAATCATGCAATAATTGCTAAATTGGCATAACCGTCACTAATATCATGGTCACATTCTTAACGAGCATTAATTACTCTCAAACGGACTCAATGAGACACGTGGCTTTTTCACGATGCTTAATCAGATTAGAACGGCGCTTTGACCATCACTGAGGTGAAACTTTTATTTCAAAATTTCAAGAGAAATGATATCGGGAAATTGAAGATCTTTAGATGGGCTTTCGCCTGAACTCTTGACTTGGAGCTAGGCCAACCATTTGTGCATCTAACCATTTTAATTTTCTTAATTGCTAACATCTCCGTACATCATATTTTTCCCAATATTCCTTCCATTTATTACTCCAACCATACGCGCAATCCTCTCCAAGCACTCGGATGGATGACAAAAACACGAACATCTTTTCGGCAAACCAAAACGCAACAGTTAGTGAACGGGGCTCTTTCCTCGTGAAGCACTAATTGCATCTAGATTATTGCCTCCTATAATTTTCCCATTGTCATATAATCTTTAGAGCACGCAGTTTAATAGCCACCGTTTTTAACTCCACCGTGGACTCTACCCAAAAAAGACCCCATCACCTTCAATCACCAATCCAACGGCTCGCGGGGGTATCTGGATTTTAGACAATTTCGAAGGCCAACGGGCCAACGGCACACGCCGGGACAGTGTAAAAAAGAAAAAAGAAAAAAAAGAAAAAAAATCTCTTACGAACGACGGAAGGTTATAAATACGAAATCTCAATGCCTTCTATTAAAGTATTCGTCTTTTAATAGTGAGACAACGAAGTGTAGAAGGGGACGAAGGAAGAGAGAGAGAGAGAGCAGCCCGTAATCGGATTCCCCTTCCGCCCCCTTTCCTCGTTCTCTCCTAGGGCCTTGACCTCCGAGCGCGGCCATCGAATCAGGTAATAGAGATCTCCCCAATCGATTCTTTTTCTGGTCTTGAATCGACTATATCTTTTCGAATTAGGTTTTTCGGCTGTTATTTGATATCGTTGCGAGGTTGGTCGTTCGTCGTTGGTTCATGTTTTGGAGAATTAGATTCTTGAAAACTTCTCATCTCTTAGTAAAGGTGGGCGTCTTTTCTGCATTTTTATGGGTGAAATTTAGTGATCGACGTTCCGAGAGCTCCAAAAATCTGATCCTTACGTGATTTTCTATTATTCAGCTACGGATGTGCTGGTTTGGTATACTGGGTTTCGGATGTTTCTTGGTTTCTTGGGTGGGGTTTTAAATTTTGATGCCCTATATGATATATCTGATTCTTGAATGCTAGTAATTTGGAGTGGACCATTTCGGAATAAGGTATGCGTGCTGAAAGTAATAAATCTGTATCAAGATATTTTGCTTGCAAGAACATATCGTACATCAAGATTGGGTTAAATGAATACTGTTGAGTCTGTTAGGACACCCGTATGCTAGTTCGTGTTCCCATGACTCCTTTTTGGAGTTCTTTATATTACCGATCTCAGAATCTTGGCATAGTTTTCTGGTAGTCCGAGGCAAGAATCTGTTTGATTCTTCTTTGGATCCATCACAGCTTAAAGTTGTGTTCTCAGCCTCTTTCTTGCTACAACTCTAACATAGTTGAGAATGACATAATTAATTAAATTGCACACCCTTATGATTAGAGGAGACCTAGGGCTTGGATTATTTTGAAGGTTTGAAAGAGCGCGGGGATCGCTGTGGACAACCTTTGAGCCTGAAAAACATTTTTTTTTTGAAAAAGCTTTCATTGATGAAAATATATCTCTCAATAAAGCTGAGCCTAGATATTTGGAAGAAGGCGGATTTGCGGAACTGACCATGGAAACGTGGAATAAGCCTCGTTGATGGTCATTGTGTCACACATATAGGAACACATTATGATGTGCCAATTATGTAATTAACAAGGCTTGGATTAGATGTGTTAAACTTGAGTTGGATGGAATGCCTCATTTGTCTTGTACTTTCTTGCAGTGATAGATTTTGGCAGGCAATCTGAAATAAGTTTTTGTTTTATTAGCAATGGGAACTTAAAAAAAATGTAAGTTCTAACAGATGTACATCAGTCTCTATCTGCTTGAACTGTCTTGGTTTGTATGGTTTGAGTGAAAAAAAGCATTTCTGGCTGAAATGAATCCAACCACATCCATGACAGCCTATTTTTCATATTGTAACATTTGAAAGACAAAAAAAAATAAATAAATAACTTACCTGACCTATCCATTGCTAAGGTCTTGAACAGTTCGTTATTGTTTGATTAACTTTCTCATGGATTCAGCAGAATCGATTCATCTGCATGGGTATATGTGACATTCTTGTTTTGAAATGTTTTGGGTGCTTTGGGACAAAAAACTTCGGAAGGTTTTGGACAAACTCATTGACTTGGATATTGAGCTGAAATATCCACATTCTGAACCCATAAATGCAATTTGGTATGGCAGGTTTTTGACCTTAGACTGGGAGTCAGTCAAGTGACTGAGCATAGGAAAATGCAAAATTATCCTGGGGAGTGAGCATAGAGTAGGGAGTAGAGGCTGCACAAGCTAAGAAGAGGAAGGTAGTGACTGCAGAGCATGATGATGAAATAGATAGGGGAAAAGTGGGGAGGAATGAATATTTATCTACCCAAATTCGGCATCAATCTTACTTTAGACAGGTTTTCAATTTTGTGGATCGTGGTCTATGTTTCCTTGCTTCCACTGTTTCTCATTGTTTCAGATTACTTTAGAACTTTTTCCACCTTATGTGTCATCTTTTTACAGCTTTTCCTGCTTTTTAGTTTGGCAAACAGGTGAAGGCATTGCTAATGAACTTGGAGATTCAAGATTCCATAGTTTTTTTTTTTTCCATGGTTTGTAGTCTCAGTATTCACTCCATATTGATACCCAACCGCTACACCCTGTACCGAGTGTTGGTACGATACACGCCTTGGTACTAACACTTGATACAAGCCGTGTACCAAGTCTCTATAGCCTACTAGTATGTATGCCCCATATTCGGCACTATAGATGGCGGTATGGGCTGGGTACAACAAACCATGGTTTTCTTTGCACCCATAGAGTTTTTGCTAAACTGTGCTAGAAGGACTTGCTTGTAATAGAATACTTTTTTATTGAAAATCATTTAGACTTAAGTGCTACAGTTTATGAGATAAAGTCTGACTGTAAGAATGTTTTTCTATCAATGGATACATGATTTTATTCAGAATAAAACAACTTATTTTGTGTAAGCTCACATTTGCTTCATTTTCTAATGGCACTTGGTTTCTGAGACGATAGTAACTTGTTAATCCATGGTTGATAGGTAATGCTAACTTTGCAATATGTTCACTTGCATTTTTTTCCTCTTATAACTTATACAATATTTATGCTGGTCTTGTTTATAGAGCATATACCAGTGATGCTATCCATCTCATCAAATAAAATAATTTAGTTTTTTTCCTGTAGGTTCTTTTGAACTTTGGAAGAGATGGGAACAAATGGCGCACGTGATATAACTACATCACATGGTGATGTTACTGAAGATTCTGAGACTACTGTCGAGATAAAAATTAAAACTTTGGATTCTCAGACATACACTTTGCGAGTGAATAAATGTGTAAGTATTTCATTTTTCATTTACTTGGCATATTGTAGGTTCATCAAATGATCAATTGTATTCTCTTCTCTCTTTTTCCCCTTTCCATTTCCAAATAATTGTGTAATTACTCATCATGTTGATATGTTAGCTTATTGATGTATTTTTGACAACAGTTGTTGCTTACTTTAAATGCAAAATCCTTTAAATGTACAACCTGGATTTTCCAATTTGTTGTTACCTATCATAACTTTTCCCATGCAATTTCTGTTTTCATGTGTATTGGAAAACAAATCCTCCTTTTCACATTTTTTTAATGGTGTATGATTTTTTTTTCAATGGCTCTTATTCAATATATGATATTATACAGATGATTTAAATCTTCTCTTGTGCCTTGTTCTATGGTGGCATTTTATGCCTTTTATTATTTCATTTCTGCTCATATACTTGTTTGCTAGAGTATAAGTGATTTCATGAGGTACAGCCTTGAGAGGTATGGTAAATGAGATCAAGCTTAATCTGAAAAGCTATGTTATGATTGTTCACATGGATTTGCTTGCTTCATCATCCCAACCAACTGCTTCTTATATGTTATTCAGGTTTCTGCTTTTCCTGTACCAACCTTTTTCCTGACAAGAGAAGAGGAGGAAGAGGAAAAGGGATGAGGAATATGTGGATGGAGGAAAGTTACAACATCTGACCATTATTGAATGTTAAAGAGTGGGGGAAGCAGAAATGTAAGGGGAAGAAATACAAATCATCAAAATAGAAAGAAAAAAAAAAAGAGGTGGAAGAGGAGAAGGGATGAGGAAGATGTGGATCGAGGAAAATTATAACATCTGACCATGCTTGAATGGTAAAAAAGGAAGGGTGAAAGGAGAAAATATAAGAGGAACAAGAGAAATGGGGAGGGAAAGGGAAGGCAAGAACGGTAAAGATTGAGTTGAACGAAAGGACTAATGGGAAAAGAGAAGGGAATCCTAGATAGGATGATAATTGAACCATGATTGGCTAGCGATCACCTTGCTTCCCAGACCATGGCGAGATGCAACTAGTGTTGTAGTTTCCCTATCTAATGATTGGGCATGAGCTGCATGACAATGTTGACCCTATGTTGGGATAAACTTGAGAGGTGTGTAGGTCAGTACCTACCACATCAAATACATTGGTAACTAGGGTCTTCATATTTCAAAGTGAAAACTGAATTGGTGATTTCTTAAGAATCTAATGTAAATTTGGGATGTGGACTAGCTGGAATTCTCTGTTTTTATCACGGGCTTTGAAGTTTGTGGCCCAGGCTTGCTGGTTGGGTGTGGTTATCTGTTGCAACTCGTAGTCTATGGAATGTACACTGCAATTAGAAGCAGAGTTTAATTTCTATTTCATTTGAAGCAGCAGTTATTTGTTAGGTACAAATCAGGTTAAGATAAGGAACCAAGATATGGTGTTTGCAAGACATTATTTTGGAATATAGGAAATTGTTGATATTGAGGGAGAGAGATGTAGTTTTAGATGTCATTGGTGAGCTTGCACGGATGG
Source organism: Elaeis guineensis (assembly GCF_000442705.2). Lineage (NCBI taxonomy): Eukaryota > Viridiplantae > Streptophyta > Magnoliopsida > Arecales > Arecaceae > Elaeis > Elaeis guineensis. The sequence continues at coordinate 35,028,271 of NC_026006.2, read as the reverse complement.
TTTGACATTGGATCTATGCCCAACTGATGTCAGATGGTTTTATTTGAGCTCAAATATGCCATTCCGGCAAATGTTAATGGTTCCAGGTTTAGCAGACTATAGTTATTGACTGTATTTTATGGGCCTCACCATGAAGAGCAGGTCCTCTTGGAGGCGTGCATAATATCGGACATGCTGTCTACTTAGCCTTAAGGCTTCCTGTTGGAATCTTGGAGACTGAAATTGGATCTACAGGCATTTTCTTGGTAAGTAAAATTGGAGGGATTAGAAGTCTGCTGCTAAAGTCCTTTGAAAGAAAGGCTGCCCATCAAGTTCTATATATTTGTGGAAGGGCAGCAGTGGTAGTTGATTAACTTAGTAGGGATATGGAGAAGAATGACGAAGATGTCACCGGCTGTTCTTCATGCAAATGTCCTTAGGGTATTAGTCGGCTAGCTGTCAAAGTAGGCAAATAGTTTTTGTTGGATTCATTGATTTTGGGGCACAATGCAGGCTTTCAAGTACTTTGGAGAGTTTCTTGTTATAGACCGAATGGGCCTAAGTGCAACAATGGAGGTATTACTTTTCCAAAGTTACATTAAAACCTTATTTTGGCTGAACTATTTGAGAAGAAACTGGCTTGGAAGTATTAAAGAGGAGTGGCAAATTAAGTCATTTTCAAGGGTTGGTTTGGGTGGGGTGGGGGGGGGTGTGTGTGTGGGGGGCGCGTGACTGCGAGATTCTGGTTTGATGTATTAGCTGCTTTTGACTAAAAGATTTAGTAGTGAGGAAGGAGTTTTTTTTTAAAATTTTTTGACAATGTTAGATTTCCCTTGTTTGTATTTTCTTTCCATTTTTCCCTGCATTCATTTCTCCTTGTTCTCCTTTTATACCCTGTTATTTTTGTTGGTCATTCTCTTTGTTGGGGAGCAATGTCAGAGGATTTCCTTGGGTGCTTTGGGTTTCAGGGATTAGGTTTCATTTTTCCTTAGTGTGCTTTCATGTATTTGACTTTATAGATTAAAGGTGCATATCACCCTCCTTTCATTAACAAGCAAAAAATACGAAGAATAAAAGAAAGAAAACTTATGTCGTGTTTTTAAAGGGCGCAATTTTCATGAAGAAACGACATTATGCGGGCTATTTTTACTGGAAACCATTTTTCTGTAGCCTTTCTTCCATATTGCCTGGGGCCCCATCCTTCCTTTTTAAACCATTCCCAGTTTTTATACACAGGTGTTTATAAATGGGTGTGTTGCATTATCTTTCAATTTCTAGATGCATAAATACATATATATTGCTGTACATATGTATATCTATATGGCAGTTTAGATGGATGTGTTTATGCATGCTCATGCATGTCTTTGATTGTCCTATGGCATCTTAAAATCATGTTGGTAGATTGTGATCTTTGCCCAACGGACTTTGTCATTGTTTTCTGTTGTTATGACTTATGTGTATGTTTCAGGACTTTTGATAATTTTTTTCCATACAGGTGCCTATTTTAATGCTGAAGGAGCAAATAGCTACTGTCACTGGTGTAGTATCAGAACAACAGCGTCTAATCTGTCGTGGGAAGGTTTTGAAAGATGATGAACTCCTCTCTGCATATCGTATCCTTCAGAATTTATTATTTCAGGGCTGTTGGTGCATCTCCAGTTTCTGGGCTTCATCATACTTGTAAAATCATTTCAAACCATCTCCTTCACTCTGCACTAACAGCATTCTACTCCTATGCTTCCTAATTCATTTATATGTGACTCTGACATGCCATGAACACTTTATATTTGGGTCCAATAACTCTGGCAAATCTAGACACACCTAGGAAATTGATGGCATTAAATTTTACAATTGTAGACATGGAAGGTAACAATGACTGAATCTGTACATGGTTATTGGATAATTTTGTTTCTATTGTTTGTGCCATTGGGTTTGAAAATCTTTTTCGAGAAGTTCTTTCCATTTACTAGTCTACTGTGTGTTTGATGCATGTTTTAGGCATAGCTGATGGTGCAAAGTTCGGGGAAAATGCATCAAAGGTTATTTAGCTAGCAAGTGGGAGAACTCACAGGGTATTACTTTGTAAACAGTTCATGCAAGTGCCAGAATAGCTACTTTTCTCTTGAACTTATATATATTTGACTGGTACACTTGTGCTTAAATGGAGGGTGAGCCTTGGCGCAATAGTAAGGTTGCTCTATTTTGATCTGGAGGTCACGGGTTCAAAACATAGAACCTCTGCACGCGGGCATAAGGCTGCATACATCTGATCCTCTCCAAACCCTGCAATGGTGGGAGCCATTGCCCTTTTTTTACATTAATGCTTAAATGATAGCTTTGAGCAAAAGATTAAAGAGTTGAAGGATTTTCAAATGCTCTCTGTTGGCCTTTTCAGCATGCCAACTTCCAGTCTTCTTTTACTAAAAGTCTTTTTTGAATTACCATATCTCTTCATTAGAATGGAGATATCCTCTCTTTAAAAAAATTAGAGATCAATTTCTATTATTTTTTATTTTATCTTTAGAGGATGATGCGGGTAAAAAGCAATGGAAGTTTGGAATTTGAATATACTTGTCTCTCAGTAATACGCATGCATTTGAATGCATATAAAATTTTAAGTTCTTCTATGTAGCTAAATTCACATCTTATATGATATTGTCATTGGTGATTTTAATGCTGATTAACATTGCATTGCTTATGCACTGTTTTCTTTTTTAAGCTGCTATAATTGTGATATTTAATTCACTTTTATCTGTTAATTTTGCTGGTAAGGTGTCAATTGGTTTTTGGTTTGATCTTTGAGATCTGGTGCTGCACTGTGTTATATATTGCCTCAACTGCATAAAGTAGTTATATTATTGAGTCAATTCTTGGACTCTAGTTCCTTAGTATAGATGACTAAGATGTGGAAGATGGTCACACACTGCATCTGGTTGTTAGACAACCACATCAATCTTCATCATCACCATCAACAGGTCATGTGGGATCTGAAGGTGCATCAGCCAATCCAGGTTTGGCCTCTTCTGGAATGTGTATTCCTGAATTTTTCCAGAGCCCTCATTATACAATTTTGAGATCTCTAAAATTAATCTGAAGCCTTTTCAACATTTCTGGTGCCATGAATATGTGAGATACTTTCTTGGAAAGGATGCTTGATAAACTATAACATGCCTTTTCCTTTCATATGCTTTTTGTCATGGAGGAAGGTAATAGTAAGGTATAACATTCATATATTTCACAAATAATACAAACTGAGCTTTTTTTTTTTGTCATAGTTAAGTATGCATGCTTTATAATTTCACATCACAACCCACCCAGCCCCCCTGGAAGGGAAGAAGGTGAACAGAACAAAAGGGTAAATGGTGAACTATGAGAAGGTAGAAAGAAGAAAAAGAAGGACAAAAAAATCTGTAGACAAATATCAGTTTTATTTGAAACACCCCAACAATCAAAAGAATCAATTAAATTTATGATCTATTGCTATGACTGCTAGAGAATATGGTACCTTTTCTACTGATATTCTTCTTAGTCTTATTCTCTGTATATATCTACACATATTTGAGTGTAAAGATGGTAGTCTTTTTAGTCTGATGCCTTGCTGACAAGTGCAAGCCTCTGCAAGCACCTTTATACTTATGCTCATTGGTTGTAGTCTTATTCTTTGTAGCTTCTTGAGTATGCACCTATACCATCCTTGGTCTGATGCCTTGCTCACAAGATGCAAGCCTCCCCTAGCATACTATTAGGTTTTATACCCTGCTGGAATTGTGCATTCACATTGGCACTTGCTTCTCTAGTTTCATGTTCTTGGAGCTTGCAATGATTACACTAACACCACTTTGAGGCTTCTATGGTGGAATTTCTTGTTGCCCATTAAACTTCTACATCACTAGTTTAGTGATTGTTAGCACTTGGCAGCATGAGATGTCGTACTGCCCCAAACCATATTGGGGTAAGATCGGCATGGTTTCATTCCTTGGTTTGAGAAATGCAGTGAGGTAGGGAGAGAGAGCAAGAAGAAAGGAGAGGAATGAAATAAGGGCACCTGTGTTGGTGCGGTTGCAGCCTGTGGAGGAGGGGGGGGGCTTGAAAGCCCTCTATCGACCTCCCCCCCCTCCCTCTCTGCCTCTTCCTCCCTCTCCTCTTCTTCTTTATCTCTCTCTCTCTCTCCAACAAAATAGGAGTGCCCCAGTTCGTGCTGTTGCGGCCTGCAAAGGAGGGGCTCCAAAGCCCTCTCTCTCTCTCTCTCTCTCTCTTTCAAGTCCCTCTTTCCCTCTCCCTCCCTCCCTATTCCTGTCCTATCCTCTCTCTCTCTCTCCATCCACAATGAAACAGGGGCATCACTTTGTTTTCGTGTGGCCAGAGGAGAGGGGGCTTGAAAGCCTTTTCTCTGCCTCTCTCGGCCTCTCTCTCCCTCCTCCCTCCCTCCCCCCCCCACTCTCTCTCCAATGAACCCTTGTTTTCGTGCAACTGGAGGAGAGGGGACTTGAATGCCCCTCTCCCTCCCTTCCACCCTCTGCCTTCAAGTCCCCTCTCCCTCCCTTCCACCCTCTGCCTTCCTCTCTTTCTCTCATTTCCTCTCTTTCCTTCTCCCTCTCCCCCTTCCTCATCGACTTTGGGTATGTCGATATGATCCAAGAACGGAATGGCACGGTACCACACTTGACCATCTGGCGGTCGATACAGGTTCCGGTACTAGCACAACATACTTTGCTTAGCCGTGTCACAACCTTTGTTGTACCCTTACCATGAAATCGTCAAACAACTCAAAGTTGGAACGTTTAGACTTTGCTGCCTATTAGTGTTGGTTCTATGTCAGACTTTTGATTCCTTGATTGATCATCAAGATAGGCCATCCAACAGCCCAAAACTTCTCTATGACCAATGGACAAGACAACCATTCTATTTGTTCATCCTTCTTTAGCCTTTTCCGAGTTGTGATCGGCAATGGAAAAAGTCTTTTATTATGCATTTCATCCTTTTGCAGCCATCGAATGTTTGGGACCTTTCATTCATGCTAACCATTCATACCTATATAAGTTCATCAACTTACACTTCAACAACTTGCTAGAATTGTTTCAAGTGTCTTACATTTGTCAGCTTCTTGCCATCAATCTTGTGAAGGGAAGTTTATAAAGGAACAGAAAATAAGCATGGAGGTAAATCTAGGGATTGGAGGATGAAATGGAGAAAAAAATAGATGAAAACAAAAGTAGAGAAAAATACAGGTATTGGTGGGACATCATTGGTGAATGGTTTGACCAGTCTGTCCAAAATTGGTATTTTATTAGCACAATAGTAGGACAACATCTTGAAGATAACCAGTGGTCAAAACCCTTGATGAGGAACTTGTCACAATCTTTCAATTGTTTATTGTAGGGGCCAACAAAATACAAAGCAAAACATATGGCTAAAGCCCAGATGCATATCTGCCAAGAAAAGTATGCTGACTGCATAATGATGTTCCTAAATCTCAACCCTAAATGTAATGTATATTTGCTATAGTAGATTTTGAGGATCCATGATAAATTTTGCTCTAAAATTTAGAGGAGCATGGTCACTCAAGTGGCCAGAGTAATAATAACTGATTATACAGGAAACTTAAAATATTAGAACATAAATTGCTAGATGGTCACCTTTGTGGGTTTATATATGGGAATAAATTTATCGACAGTTAAAGATGATAGCAGTAGTTTCTAGAAGAAACTTTGCGTTACCTCATGATTTACTTTCTCCTAATTCTTATCTCAAATAACATCTTTTTTTAAGGAAAAAAGATATTGCTTGAGACAAAGCTATCAAAGGCTCAATGTGCACAAAGGCACCAAGGTTTCTTGGAGCCTAGGCACAAGGCACGCCCCTTGACAAAGTAAGCTGCAACACACATATAATTAATAAAGAATATATGATCTTAAGCATATTCAACAAGCAACTATGAATTTACCAGTGGAAGTAAAAATTTAAAAAGCATTACAATTCAGATTTATGCAGAAATAAAAGAAATGACATAACAAAATCAAATATGTCATGTCAAAGAATTGACCACAACACAATAATTACTTTTGTTGCCCCTAGGAGCCTATCTGACTAACGTGTTGAGCTGGTTGATGTGCTAGAGAGCTCGACAAGGTGATGAGTGGATTGGAGGAGTTGATTGGAGATCTCAATGTGCCTCCTAGGTTGGTGGACGGTGGTCATAGGGACTTGGAGATGATCGTCGCAAAGCTGATTGCACCCGAGAGGTGGATGGGAAGAGGCTCGCTCAGACTTTTGCATCGATGTTGGGTCTGAGACAACATAGACAAGGAAGTGCTGGTAGAGTGTTGGAGAGTATCAGGTAGGGATCCCCAGATGTTCTAAGTCAGATAACTCTCAAGGAACAGCGAAGGTGCTTGAGAGTGGTAGAGTGATAAGAATTCAAGAGCAGTTAGGACTTAGAACTTAGCCTTGGACTTGGTCTTAGAACTTAGAACTTACCTAGAGCTTCCCGGGGGTGGCTTATATAGGTGAGGGTTGGTATTCGTCGCTGTGGAAATTTTGGATGTGCAGATCGGCCATTTCGGATGATTGATTGCGTGTCCTGAGATATCACATGGGTGATTCTCCGTGTGCCACTTCCCCTACATCCCACGGTTATGTAAATCATTTGCGATCATGGTCGAGTTGTCGCCATATGGGGGGAGATCTGGGCATCTTTGTGTGCCTATGGGTTGGCCATGTGATGGGAGTTGCTTCGTTAGGGTAGAGGCTTCGTGGTGAGGCCTGATTTCGTCAGTTTGCCACATTGGCTGTGGTCGATTCCGAGGTATATTAATTCCAATCATGAATTATAAAGCTATGTAATTCTGTTCCTTGGAACTTAATCTTAAACTTAAAGAGGGAC